>NW_009624139.1:3233-5999 GCF_000690535.1 Cariama cristata | reverse complement strand
CTGTGCAGCGAAGTTGGGTGAGTTGCGGGGGCCTGACCCGTCCGGTGAGCACTGCGAGCCGCCGCGGCGCGGCACGTGGTCCCACGGTCATCATTGGGAGAGCGGTATCGGGTTTTGTATATCTCTATTTATATTACTATTAATATTAGCTTTAATATTATTATACTGTTTTTCACTGTTACTGTTTTATTAAAGTTTGTTTTAAGTTCCAACCCGCCAGTCTCTCTCCCTTTTCTCCTCTCCTTCCCCTTCTGGGCAGGGACGAGGTTAACAGAGAGCATCTGCCACCCGCTGTAAGCGCCGACCCAGCCTTAAACGGTGACAGTATAGATAATGACCTCTTACCTTAGGTCAGAAAGAACCTATTTAACTAGTTTAGGTAGACATTGTCTGCTATAGGTCTCAAAGCCTTTGGCCTAGATTGGTATTAAGAAATTATTTGACCATAGCAGCCCAATCTAGTGTTGCTGCAAATAATTCATCAGGTAACTTGTTTTGGTTCTGGTGAGGAAATCCAGAAATCTACTTTTATTTTATATACAGAACAGTCTTTTGAAGCATCAATGTAACCACAGGAAATTCCATCACTGTAAAGAATGTTAGCAGTATTTTTATTGTGGAAGCTTCATTTACATTATTCGTAGGCTAGATATCTGAAAGCATGCTGAAAATTTCTTTTTTTCATTTTTAGCAGTAGTATTCAGAAATGCCATTAAGTTCAGGTTGTTTAGAAAAGCAGGTTCCTCTAGGTGTTATAAAATCCAGTTTTGAGGGTTATCTTACCATTTAACTTCACTATGTAGCAAACCAGTAGTAAGAATGTTTGAACATGAAATGGCTGAAATCCTAACTCTTCAATCTTACCACTTACTGCCCTATTGCAAGTGCCTTTGGAAGGAGCGTTGAAAATCTAATGATCAGGTGTGACTGGGTTAAGCACTTCATTAGCACTTAGAGAAATTGTTAGTTTATAAAAAAGTATGTTCATGCCTGTGCACTATTCTCAGCCTACAAAAGTGAGATTTAATGTCTGATTTTACAGCCAGGTGTGAGAATTGGTTTGTGAATCTCGGTAAATTATTTTCCTAGTGTCTAAGCAATTAATTGGAGGTGTAGCATTACTCTTGATTTCAATTTTGTTTTCAAAATTGTTACTACTTTTCTGAAAAAATTCTTGAACATCCCATTCTCCTCACAGTGCAGTATCACATGACTACTAATTTAAACACAGGGAAAAAAGAAATTCAGGTGGAAACTATAGAACCAAAAGACTACAACTGACTTGTTTCTAATGGGAATATTTTCAAAGTAGGGTTGATTATGCCTGATCCAGGATTTGTAACCTGAACAGTGACTGTGAAAGTGGCCCTTGCAATCTCCTGCATCTGCACCAGGACCAAGGGAACTGAAACTGGATGGCAAAAGAACACTTCAATCTACCAGAAGAGCTTTTAAGGAGGAGAAGAGATCTCAGTCACTTATTTACCCCTTTTCCGAAAATATGTAGAGGAGAAAATAAGGACATGCAATCTTACCAAAGGCAACCCAAGTTTAACTGTTTTAAGCTCAGAGCTTTATAGAGGTAACAAATTTTTTGTAAGTACTATTTGGTAGAAACAGGGTTTTTATCATATGCACATAGCTTAATAGTTTATGAAGCAGATTATGATGTGGTTGCTTGCAACTGTAGGGAAGTGGATTTGATAGCCCTCACGTCCTTCCAGTCCCATTCCTAACTAGATTTTTTCTCTTTTACTGCAGCCCAGAAGATGGTGAAATTCATCCTGAGATCTGTAGACTATACATCCAGTTGCAGTGTTGCTTAGAAATGTACACAACAGAAATGCTTAAGTCCATATGTCTGCTAGGATCACTGCAGTTTCATCGGAAAGGTATTTAATTGCACAAATATACAGATGCTCATTTAAAAAAAAGAACAGTCTTTTGGGACCTGCATGGGTATTCATGAAAGACAAAGCACTGTGCTGATTTTGGCCGGGATAGAGTTGATTTTCTTCATAGTAGCTAGTATGGGGCTGTGTTTTGGATTTGTGCTGAAATCAGTGTTCATAATACAGGGATGTTTTTGTTACTGCTGAGGAGTGCTTACTCAACGTCAGGGCCTTTTCAGCTCCTCACCCCACCCCACCAGCGAGGAGGCTGGGGCTGCAGAAGGAGTTGGGAGGGGACACAGCTGGGACAGCTGACCCCAGCTGACCCAAGGGATATTCCATACCATATGGCATCGTGCTTAGCAATATAAAGCTGGGGGAAGAAGAAGGAAGAGAGATCATTCAGAGTGATGGCATTTGTCTTCCCAAGAAACTGTTATGTGTGATGGAGCCCTGCTTTCCTGGAGATGGCTGAACCCCTGCCTGCCAATGGGAAGTGGTGAATGGATTCCTTGTTTTGCTTTGTTTGTGCACATGGCTTTTGCTTTACCTATTAAATCATTTAGTTGTCTCACTTTTACCCTTCCGATTCTCTCCCCCATCCCACCAGGGGGGAGTGAGCAAGCGGCCATGTGGAGCTGAGTTGCTGGCTAAGGTTAAACCATGACAAGCACCAAACTGTAAAATGAGCTATACCACTGAAGCTTTTCAGCTACTGAAAAAAAGCTGTATTTCTGTTTCACTATGATCATTCTTAGGGAAATGTGTCGTATCAGGCATGTATCACTAATGTCCTTGCAGTTTAGAAGTCTGAAATCATGGAATCATAGAATCGTTATGGTTGGAAGAGACCTCAAAGATCATTAAGTCCCAC
>NW_009624139.1:0-3093 GCF_000690535.1 Cariama cristata | reverse complement strand
ACTCTAACAGTGAAGAAGTTCTTTCTAATGTCCAGCCTGAACCTCCCCTGGTGCAACTTGAGACCATTTCCTCTTGTCCTATCACTAGTTACTGGGGAGAAGAGCCCAACCCCCACCTTGCTACAACCTCCTTTCAGATAGTTGTAGAGGGCGATCAGGTCTCCCCTCAGCCTCCTTTTCTCCAGACTAAACAACCCCAGCTCCCTCAACTGCTCCTCGTAAGGCTTTTTCTCCAGGCCCTTTACCAGCTTTGTTGCTCTTCTCTGGACATGCTCCAGACATTTAGAAAGTGTTTTTCTAAAAGAGTGTTCCCAAAGGTTTTAGCTGACATTAGTCAGATCAGTGGGCAAACTATCTTAGTCATTTTATTAAAGGTATTTGTTGGGTATGATATTTGAGGGAAGTGTTTGGTGGAGCAATACGGCATGGTTTTAGTACTAAACTGATCCCTTACTATCCCTGTTGTTATTTATCCAGCAATGCCAGCTTATAGCAAAAGACAGATAAGGTTAAAAAGCTGCCCACCTTTATAAAACTAGATACTAGTTACAGAACTGAAATCTACCTCATAGAGTATTTTTACACACAAAGGAGATGTCCTTGCTTTGGTAAAAATGCGTCTCTCTAATGATTTCAAACTTGATTAGCCACCTACTGAAAGGAAGATGTAGAAATGCAGATAATTTACTGAACAAGTTACTTAGTAACCTCATTACTCGGTGATGGCACACACTGATTGGGACTGTATTGTACTGCTGATTGTAACTACTCTTTCCTCAGATAATATCTCAGCAGAATATACTAGGTAAAGACAAGACGAAGTTCTGTAATGAAGGTCTTGGAATGAACCTTATGTATTTCCTGTTCATGCTGAAAGATCCCATAATATATTTTTCACATCTAGCTATAGGATACAGCTAAAACCAGTGATATTTTTATTATGAAAGTAAGAATTAGAGGTTTATAACTGCTCAGTTGAGCTTCTCAATGATTTTCTCAAGTTGAAAAGAAATCTATAAAATAGGAAGAAACAGAATGAACAGAGCCATCATATAGCAAGATGCCAGTAGCTGCTAAAATGAATCATCATTTTTAAAGACAAATTGTACTACATTTTCTAACATTGGCTACAGTTATCAAACTACCTTCTGTAATTGCAGAAGGAAAGTAGCTTGAGGTGGCCTGCGTAACCCTGATATTTCTCGTCTCTCTCTTTTGCCTCTGGATGGAATCTACATTAATAACTTAAACTAAACATCAAACTATTGGATGTCTAAAATTGGATAAGATGAACTACAGCAGTGTAGTATGGGCCAGCTTGGTTCCTATGCGGCAGCACTTTTGATATACATTATTTCCTCATCTCACCATAGAGAAGGTCACGATAGCTATTCTGCCATTGCTAAGTAGAGTAGGTTTTTTCCTGTACCCATACAGGGATAACCACAGTAACTTGACTCCAAGTTTCTGTGACATTCTTTGAGAAAAATTCATAATAGGCAAAAATTATATAATGACAGGGACTCAAATAACTTGAATTTTGGAACTTAGCCAATAGAACATTGCTGTCATATATTAAATACTTGGTATTTACAACACCTGAGAGTATTGTAAAGGCATCATGCAACAACAGAAATTCCAGTTACATGTGAAGTATTTTTTCACAGTGAAGGTAGTCATGTGCTAGAACAGGCACCCAAAGAGGCTGTGAAATCTCCATCTGTGGACATACTGATAACTCGAATAGCTCTGAGCAACCTGATGTAAATTGGCCTTGCTTTCAGTAGAGTGTTAGACTAGATGACCTTGCAACCTACTTATTCAATGTTCTCCCAAAACATACTATTTTCCAAGGAGTAGAATGAACCCATACCTTTCTTTAACTTACTTACAGAAAATGGTACTGCAGTGTAGGCAAAGTGCATAAATTTATCCCTAGGAACAAAAGAGCCAGTAGTTTCACTATTATAAAATATATCGCACTGTTGCTAGTATATAGCTTTTTTCCTTTTTCACCTGTTTGGTTTTTGACCAGTTTTTCACCATCTGAGTGACCATATTAAAAAAAATCAATTTCCTTGTGTACAAAGAGTAGTACCCTTAGAAACTTTGCTTAATTCATAAATCTCCATGTCGGATGTTATTAATGTGTCTTGAAGCTCATTTTTGAAGGTAATATTTTCCATTTGGATGAAATGTTTTCCATTTTCTAGTCCTCTTATCTGTTGGGTAAGTGATTTGTTAGGTTTTTTAATCTCCCATGAGATTTCAGCGATACGTGGTTTTACTTGGGAGCCAGCAGAGATTCAAGTAGAATGATGTGGAGGCTGTTCTTGGCAACCTGCGGCTAATAAATAATAATGTGGGTACAGGATTCTTGACCAGACATGACCAAACAAACTATAGAACTGATAAAGCTAAGGCAGTGGGTTGATGCTGATGCCCTTTTCCCGGGAGAAACTCAACCAGTGCTTCCTACTGGGAACAGATGCTTTTTAATGAAACACGACACTATATTTTGAAGGGCTGAGCTCTGGGTATTTTCACTGTCTTTCACAGCACTAATCTTCTCATCTCTCCTTATCTTTCTGTTCTACTGAACAAACATTCCTACATATACTCTATAGTATATACCAAGCTTACTGTACAGAAATTTCTTGCATATTTACAGTGCTTTAGATAAACGTACTACTGTCATACAGCCTCTGCAGGGAAGTCAGATAGTCTGATATTTTTCTGAGATGTAACAGTCATAGTGGGCCCAAAAGCCATAAATATTTCCAGCTGTGTTATGCAGTAAGTAAACTGAGGTAAGTGCTCTCTAATAATTTTTTTTCTAAGATACATACACCACAAAAGCCCAGTATTGAAAATATATTATAATTGCAAAATTCAACATTCAGAAAGTTTGAAAAGGACACAATTAAATGTGCCCAAGTAGCCTTAATTCAAGCTTTTTGTAGTTGCTAAGTCTTTGGTTATGTGATCATATGTTTTATTACTCCTCCTTTCCACAGTCCCAAGAGACCTGGCTAACTAATACATATGTAAATGTTTACTTGGACATACATCTTTCTTTTATCCTAATTGTTC
>NW_009624138.1:354-1775 GCF_000690535.1 Cariama cristata | reverse complement strand
CGGGGGAGAGGAGCGAGCCCCGCTCCGCAGGGGCGGGCAGGGAGTGCCGGGCGGCCTCAGGCCCCCCTCGGAGGGAAGACCCCTTAGCTCCGCCGGCCAGGCGGTGAGGCGACTTCAAAATGGCATAAGCGAGAGACGATGGAAGTGAAAGCAAGCTATCATTAAGCGATTCATTAGAAAATCTATCCGTCTCTCTGTCTGCGTCCCTGTCTGTCTGCTATCTGTCTGCTGCCTCCGCCACAATTACATATTGACTGGACAGGGCTGTCTAGGATCTCAGGATTATTCTATTATTTAGTACGTTGCTTGTGAAAGAGACGGTGCTTTTGAAGATGCGAAAAGTGAATGACCCAAACGGAGGGGGAGGGGGGGGAGATGTAAAAATGATCGCCCAAATATAAACACATCAATAAACAGGGTGCACAGCATCCTGCGAGGTTCCATTTGAACTGCTCGCGTCTGGATTCTTTCTGTGGCATATGTCTGGCCTTATATTTTATATGGTAATCAGACCTCGGGAAGAATCCAGCGTTAACTAAAGCATTAGGAGCTGCGACCGCACAATCAATCCTCCCAGAGTGGCAACGCTCCCTAAGAGATTCTTCAGCGCAGCAGCGAGCGTTTTATCTCAAGGAAATTTAAGCCCAGACTGGCGTCGTGGCGGTGATGTTAGGCTGGAAGCAGCCCCCTTCCCTCGGTAGTTTAACGCGAGAGGCACCAGGCCCCTTTACGGTTTCCAATGATCCGTGATAAACAATAACACGTCTTTTATTTCTTAAAAAACGAGACAATCAAATGAAAGGAGCGGAGCCTGAGCATAAAACACCGGGCGAGCCGTGGCTTTATTAATTTCGTGAGACACACAGGCTGTGCAGGGAGGTGAGCAGGCATCGCTGCCGGAAAGCCCAACCGCGGGGAGAGAGGAGCGATAGTAAAAGCTTCATCTGGACACCGCTTCAGCCTAGGTATAATAAACATCAGGACCGCCGGGCTATTTTATAGCGGTGCGTGTGATAAGAGGGGAGCAAAACTTGGAGCCAGTACCAGCAAAGCCCCGCTCCTTCCCCTTACCGGGAGCGCGGCTCCCGCCCAGGCGCAGGCACTCGCCCATGTGGGCGAAGCGTGCGCGCCTGTGTGTATGGAAATCCATAGTACACATTAATATACATCTATCTCCCAAATTCAGAGGTCGACCTGAGAGCAGCTCGGTGCATACGAAACCAGACGGGGAGGGGTTGCTGGGGATGCCCGGGCTTCCATTGGCTGCAGGCGTCTGCCGTGGTGCGGGGGTATCTCTAATCATATTCAGCATGTTTTGCACAAGAAATGTCAGCCAGAAAGGGCTATCTGCTCCCTTCGCCAAATTATTCCACGACAATGTCATGCTCCGAGAGCCCGGCTGCAAACTCTTTTTTGGTAGA
>NW_009624138.1:0-267 GCF_000690535.1 Cariama cristata | reverse complement strand
CCCCCTGCCACAAGCGTCCGATCTGTCCTACGGGCTGCAAAGCTGCGGACTTTTCCCCGTTTTGAGCAAACGCAATGAAGGTACTTCTCAAAGCATGGTCCCCAGCTCGCACCCCTACGTGTCAGGGATGGAAGTGTGGCTAGACCCCCCCCGGTCCTGTCGCATGGAAGAGCCGGAGAGCCAGCAGGCCACCTCGTGCTCCTTCGCTCCCAGCATTAAGGAGGAGAGCTCCTACTGCCTCTATGACTCTGAGAAATGCCCCAAGGG
>NW_009624137.1:46297-53146 GCF_000690535.1 Cariama cristata | reverse complement strand
CCAACTGCACCCCCGAGCAGGGCAGTTCCGGTTGGAGCCGAGCTTGTAACTCGGCCTGGTAACTGAGGGGCCGCGTATGAAGTGAGGTTGAGGCAGAAACCGACAATTTTTTTTTTTCTTTTGATTTCTCAGAGAGCTAAAAGAGGAAAAATAAAACTTCCATGAGGTGTGCACAGATGTCAGGGAACTGTCAGTATTTTCTAAAGTGCCCGTGAACCTTGTTGCCTGCATGTCTTCTGGAGCTGGGAAGCAGATAGCATTCTCTGGGTGAGGGGGGAGTCAGGGTGCCGTGCAGCGCACAGCTTTTGTTGTCACCTCCAGTGACGGAGTCTCTCAGCACCTTTTGATCCCAATTTGCACCGCATTTTTAAAAAGTTTATTGCAAGTTTATTTATTTATTACAGGGGGGCTTTAATTCTAGTCAATCAAAATTTATGGACTGTATATAGACAAAAAAAATCAGGTAAACCATTCTGATCAGAGATTCTGGAGAGTCTTACAAGTTTACAACTGTACCTCTTACATCCAGGTATGAACTTTCAAACTGGGACAAAGTACGAATTCACAGCTTGGCTAAGACGTCTGCTTCCTGACAGAAAACACAATTTGTACTGGAAATTTTTCCAATAGCCTTGATGTTAAACCTTTATTTTAAAAAAAAAAAAAAAAAAAAAAAAAAAAAAAAAAAAGCGCCTTTCTCTTAAATTAGTAAATTTTATCAGGCCAGAATGACTCAGAATAGCAATGTCTTACCCTTAAAAGTACTTTTTCATTAAAAAAGGGAAAAAGATTGTGAATTTTAACAGGGACCATCTGAAATCAGGCATCATCCGTTTTCAAGACCGTTCTCAGTTTAGGGATTTCAATGGTGTGTTTTTGCTTAGGATAGGTGTGCAAGGTGAACACTGCTTCAAAACTACTCCACATGACAGAAGAATTACCTAATAATCTAGTTTCATGTACAGCTGCTTTTCTCACAGTAATACAAAAAATATTTTTGTGCCTAGTTTATCTTATGAGGTAAGCTAAGTCTTCTAAATTGAGTTCGTGTTGTAACAAGTTTATTTTTCCGCTGTGATTAAAAATCCTGCAGGACTGTGCTTCTTATCCAGGGCAGCAACAATTACACCTCCCCACCTATCAGTACATGTGGAAATAGTTGTCTGGTAAAGCCAAGGTATGTATAACTCAGTCTTTAGAAGGTGCAGTGCTGCTCCACAACATGTAGCATATGATATATATAGACATCTGTCTACAGTTCTGTTTGTCTATGTTTTCAATAAAATGTTTTAAACATAATTTTTATTAGCCTTTAAGTGTCAGAAAGCCTATTTTTGTTGATTGCTATTTTAGAAAGTATTAATTTGTACCACAGTCAGCAAGATATATGAATACATCTAACTCAACTATTTCTGGGATTATTAAATAGCTTATGGCTAGGAATGTTCTGATATAGCTGGTGGATTTGGATCCTCACAGATTTCCTGTTTTAGGAGATTATTACTTTTATGAAAGGTGTGTGAATTATTTACTACTTTTTCAATTAATTTGCTTTCATACATGAGGAAAAAGAAATGTTAGCTGCAAAATGAACCACTTCATGATTATTACTCCCAGAAGTAACATTTCAGCTGCTGAGACATCCCTTACCCAAATCTATTTAAGAAACTTCTAGTTCTCATTATCCATAAGCAAAGGGGACATGTCATTAGCTGCATTTGCTGACATGTAGTTCCCAATGTAAGACCTTCTCAGTAAAGGAAGAAACCTCATAATGTCATGATTCTCAAGAAAAGAGATGCTTGGGCTTGCTTACCTTTTCAATGTTTCAAACAGCAGGCACTCCACAAAGACAACATAGACACATGCATAGGTTATTACTCATTTTAACTATGTTGAAACAAAAAATATTAGCATGTGTGAACTATGTAGAAGAAACAGCCCACTTCGAAGCTGTTGGTTCTGTGCAAACTCATAGGAGAACTGACTGCTGGTATCTCTCATGATGGCTGTGGGAGCCCTCACTAAATGAGCTCTGCTGAACTGAACATGTGCCCTCTCGTTATCTGTTTTGGGGATTCTGTCATGAAGTTTTTCTTCTCTGATCTGCTGTTCAAAATACTCAGCAACCATTCTTTCACATGACCTACTTTAAGTCTGACGCAATGATGTAGCTCGCTCCAAGAGGGCATTATGTTATCTCTGTTGATGCCAAGGTGTGTCAAAACAGCAGTCTTGAGGACTTGGGTTTAAAGATGCAGTGTGACTTTCTTGAAAACAGGGCAGAGACCAAACGTCATGGTAAGTTTCTCATTTTGTCTCAGTTACAAAATATTCCTTCTTTGCCCATTGGAAATGTATCTACTGTCTTC
Organism: Cariama cristata; assembly: GCF_000690535.1. NCBI lineage: Eukaryota > Metazoa > Chordata > Aves > Cariamiformes > Cariamidae > Cariama > Cariama cristata. The sequence goes on along the minus strand of NW_009624137.1, from coordinate 50,774 downwards.
TATATTGTTATGTACTGTCTGTAGCATGCATTTTTTGTCATTTAGGATAAAAGACTCTTTAAAAGGAATCTATTGTAATGAGAAAAAATGATATATCAGTTGTCATAAAAAGTGAATCTTTCTATTTGGTGTTTAAGCCTAGTATGACCATATAAATCAAATATGTTTTCTTTATCTGACAAATAAGTTTGGTAAAGTTTCTCAGTAAAGACCAATGTGTTTTATTTAAAATAATAAATTTGTGTTTGTTAGTTCACTAACCATATTTCTTCCCATTTATGATCTGTGCAATAAACCTCTAGAAATTCTTTTACGATTTACAGCTCCTTTAGATCTCCAGTCTTTCCCAGCAATAAAAGCATGTTAAGCAAAGGGAATTGGCAAACCTGAGCCTTACAGTGAAGCTATATGTGGATAATGATGTAATTAACCACCAAAATTGTTCCAGCAGGGTAAAAGTGATCTTGATTTGGTCTTAAAAGAATATTACTTATTTGAATGAATCCTTAAACCAGGTGTTTGTGGAGAAGCAAATTAAAGCTGCTTCCTCCTGCCCTTTAAGGAATTAAATTCTGAGATTCATCTGTGGACAGTACTTGTTGACATTCAGTGTTCCTAATGCAACCACAAGTGCTCTTCTCATTTTAATTTGCAATGTGCTGGGAAAATACAGCACATGACTTCTGAGGTGCATTGCAGGTCAAATTTATTCCAAATTAACAAGTCAATTTGTAGGACAAAAGAGCAATTAATCCGCCAGATATGGTGTACTGCAAACAAAATTCTTTATTGCTTGTAACACACTCTGTAAATAAAGGCTATTAAGATGATTTATGAAGTCTAGCAGCATTACCTGACACTAGAAAAGCATAATTAAAAGTAACAAAATTTTCTGGTTCAGACAGCTTATTGAAATACATTTTAAAGTCTCTTTACCAGCAGGCTGTGTCTGGTCAACTCAGGTTTAGGAACTCAGTAACTAAGTAAATTATTGAGATTAGCAGGTTGGCGGATGGAGGTCAGTGGCCTGTGATACTATTGGAGTCCAACTAGATTATCTGAAGCTCTCATTTAGTTACAAAATTCTAAAGCTTCTTTTCACTCCAGCAAATAATATGATGTGGAACATATCTCCTGTCCCAATCAAGTTTAGGTTTTTATGTGAACTGGAAGGATGAAGCATACTTTGAGGATGCATCTGCTGATATACATGAACTTCTTCTTGACAAAAATATGGGTAATTCTAAAAAATCTGTCTTATTTTTACTCTTTAACTGGAAATGCATAAAACCCAGAAAAACCTCTAGTTTGTTTCATATCACCAAGATCATATTTAATTTTTTCTAATAGTGTTAGACCAATTAAAAGCAAAAGCAAGCCCTGGGAATGATATCACATTTTAGATGTTTACTTCAGCTAATTTGTGCAAATTCATGCAAACATTTTGTCAGCTCACTACCTAAAGCATTGACTCTGAATTCTCTTTGAAGATGGAACACACTTTTGGACCTTGTTTATATATTTAACAATTAAAACTATCCTGCATCTGTTGTCTGAAACATCCCATTGTAAATCCCTATTCTCAGTTGTTTTTCATTGTTTATAACCCTTACTAAACTCACCACTGGATTGTATCTTAGCTTGCTGGGTGCCTGCCTGAAGCATTTTTTTAATCATTGTTGCAAAAATGATTTAGCTGTTTCAAAGAGTGAGATTAGACATGCATTGTTTGCCATTGTTGCTAAAGGAAAACTCTTATAACTGTTTCATGTGGGAGTTATAGTAGAGAACCTGAGGATCAAAATTTGGTGGGGAAACCCATGCCAGGGCTTTGCTTTTGACTGACCTTGGGGAAAAGAAACCCTCATATGAATGTACTCGTTAGAGTCCTACTGAAGCTTTTACTAGTGGTAAAACCTCCATCCCGTCACAGCTACTATCTGTGACTAATGTATATATATGAATCACTGAACAAATGAACTTGCCCCATGTCTAGACAACAGGGGTTTAGCAGGCTTTCCTTTTGTATTCTATCTGTTTGATCTGGGAGCTGGAGCTGAAGGCAAGGAGTGTGACTTTCTTGAATTCAAGAAGAAGGAAGATGCTTTATTCACAGAACGAATCGAAAAAAGTAGTTGTGATAGAAGAGGCAAAGCAGAAGAGCGAAGTTTGGGGACATAAAAGAACGAGGCAGAAAAGTCTGTGATTGCTGCAGGAGCTCCTTCAGTGTCAAGAATGGGATCTAAGATCCCTCACTTTCTACTGTCAGCAAACAGATGCGGAACCCTTCAGCAAAGCAGGCGAAGCTTTGCACACACAGAAAGACTCCACTCTATAGCTACCATGTGCTTTGTTAGTGAGAGGGGCAGGGGCAATGGACCTAAAGTGCAACCGTGAGAGTGTCTGTGTGGTAACTGAGGTACTCCAGAAAAGAGTTGGCTTAGGTGCTGCAGAACAAAATTGATGCCAGTGTGGTGTAATATAGAGAAATTTCCAGGCTTTTTAAAAAACAAAGAAATTATGCGCTGGAGAAGCTTTGCAAAAATTAACATCCAAATGTTTAAAAAGGACACAAAATTGTTCTTGGCTGATCCAACAATAAAGATATAGTATTGACAGGAGTGGTGGTCTCATAATAGCTTGATTGATGGCTATGAACATCGTTACTTTGCATCTCAGGTTGCATCCAGAAATGACAAGAAATCCCACTGAGATGATTGTTCTGCCACAAACTTAGCTGGTGGTGAAACGAGCGTTTCATAGAAAGCAGAGACTACATCCTTACCTGAAGTGCCAAATGGAAATCAGCCTTAATTATGTAACACCAGTGGATTCAGAATGCAACATTTTTCTTTGTCCCCATTTTAGAGTTGGGTTTTGGTTTCTTTTTTCCTTTGGCTTCAATTTTATTTTCTCTTTCTCTTCACTGCAGGATTGCTCTTCTGAAGGAGCGTATCCCAGTAACCTTGCCTGGAAGTAGCAGAAGTGTGGGTAAAAGATTTACATTTGAAAATATAGCCCTGCTTATTTCTTCACTTCTAAATGACAAAAAAATTTAGAGGACACAAGTTACATTTCCAAAAATTGTGCATCTTTTAAAGCATCAGTCACAGCTCCTCATTGATATGATCTATAGATCACCTTGCTTTATTAATCTAAGTGCTTTTATGTGCCAAAACCACCACTCTTAATATAATCCAGGTTAGGTCATAGCTAATTTGTCTTCCTTCAGACCCCAGGCTCAGAGAAAGGAGAGACCGGAAAGTAGACTGAATAATAAGGAAATGTCAAGCTATGTATTATGATCATATATCTATATGATACGTATTATCTATCAAAATACATTAGTGTCATGTATCTTGTGTACTCTAAAGCACATCACAGTGTCTCCAGTGGTCTCATATAGCTGGCTATAAGGGTGTCAGAAATCGTATGCAGTGTCCCATCTTGAGCGTGGAGGAACAAATCCCTGGGTCTTTTTTTTTTCAGAGGTTCTGTCTTGAGACTGAAGGTGATTCAGCAAGATCTTATTTTCAGTGATTCAAAAAAACTTTGATGGAGCTTATGGAGTCTTCTCTGACACTTTTGCCTCCACTGTGACTAAGAGGCAACTGGCCTCATCAGGCACTTGCAAAAAGAAATGTCTACATTCATGTGTTTCTCTGAATTTGAATTTACAGGTATCAAAGGAATAAAAAAAACCCTAAATGTAGCAGTTCAAACCCCATCTTTTCATATGTTTCTTCAAAATCTAAAGGTCAAATCTATTAGTATTTGGGAAAGCCTAGTTGATTTCTCACAGAAGGACCTAAAAAGCTTGCTTGAGCAGAGCTAGCATCTCACCTTACTTCTTGTTTATTAATTCTTGCAGCTAACTAACTGGCGAAGCTTGTCGCACTTCATATCAGCCAATGAAAATTAAAGACAGAATCAGTTTAAGATATATGGTGTCTGCCTCCCACTGATATTGTTCCAAAAAAGTATACCTGGCTAGATCTTTTTGTCCAGTTCATGCATCAAAAACCACTGGAGTCTCTGACTGTTGAAGGAAATGGTGTTTTTCACAGTCACTACACACACACACACACACAGTGATTGTAAAATCCATATTTATTTTTTAAGTGTCATTCTGTTTAGAAAGATGACCATACACAGCTTTTTACTCAGCAATTTTGAAACATGCTTATACTTAAAATCATGTCTGAAATCTATTGGCAAAAATATATTTTATGAATCTCTGCTTTATAAGCTCTGCAGAAATAATGCCGGAGGAGAGGTATCCAAACCTTTTTCTAGTTCTTTTATCAACAAAATTGTCTCAATTCTGACATTTATTGTTGGTGACAGCACATGAGATTTGCAGAACAGAGCTGACTTTCAGAGTCCATTTTGAAATTGCGAGGCTGAAAGCACTTTCTCAAGTTGTGTGCTGAAGAAATTTCTCTGGCAATGTAAACAAACCATTCATGGGGGGTGG
>NW_009624137.1:12500-46238 GCF_000690535.1 Cariama cristata | reverse complement strand
CTGCTGACCTCACACAGACTCACCATCCTGACTTCTAATCTGCCCATCAATGGATGTGTGCCCTGCATGCAGAAAAGTTAGAGTCTGCATTAGCTGGAGAGCTGCCCTAAGTGAAGGGAGTGGGGGGTGTATGTGTGTGTGTCTATGCATGCACATGTATTTGTCATAGTGCAATTCATACTGTTTTCTCTCATCTCCTCAGAGTCATGTTTTCATCAAGCTCCTTTACCGCGATGTCCACAGGATACAGTAGAGAGGTTTCATCAGCTTTTCAAGATGTTTAGTAAAAGTCTTTTTGGTTTTTTTTTTTTAAATCTGGATGTTTGCCAGATCTTACGAAATGAAGTTACTATGTGGGAAAGCAGCAGTTCTGGGTGGTTATTCAGAAGCTTTGGTGCTAAAGTGCTGATTTAGCACACTGAGGAGTGGCTGAGTAAAGAAAAGAAAATCAGGTAAGGGATGAGACAGGTACTAATCACTTTCTGGCAACATCTAAAGAGCTTTTGTCATCCTAAGTAAACTTCCATTACATCCATATTTCATTCACGTAGGTGGTCAGTTTTCAGCTTTTATGTAGTCCTACCCTGTCTATCCAAGCCCGATAATGGTTTTCCCTGATACATCTGTTGCTTTCCCAATGTCCAGCAGGCATCTCAAGCAGTTAAAAAAAGGTATAGGTACTAACATAACCTTTTTTGCCTCTTCTGTTAATTATATTTAATTCTCTCTTCCTTAAGTACCTTGAGATCATTGGTTTTGTGTTCCATGATTTGTATGACTTTGCCACTGTTTGTTTATCTGTTGTTATCTTGCCTCTGCTCATGGCTTTCCTGTCCTCCTTTCTCTGGTAGTGATGACAGGATACAATTTTTCTCTTTCTCCCAGAGTTTCCACAGTGCTTGCTGCTGCATCACTCCTGCTATCAAATCGTCTGGAAGAATCACTTCTGTCATAATGCCTACCAAAATGGTGAATAATACTGGCAAAGACAAAAGAAGAGTGAGAACAATTTATGAAACTCCTTTTATTTCTGATATTAAGAAGACATGGATTCATCTTCAAAGCTATTCAACCTTTTGACCATGGTACTTCTAAGTTCTTTTTCTTCACTGGACATCAATGACCTTGTTGTTTTCCTAATTGTTTGGAGAACATTATAAAGTATTGTCAGAAATAAAGAGAAAAAATGGAACAGTGAAGCTGAAATTGCCTTTGTGATTCCCACGTCTCTTAAATAATTGTATTCTGATTTGTCCATATGCACCTCTTTCAGAAACAATAGTATCATCATTCCTCACGAAGAATGCTTCCTTCCTTGGTTACAGCTTTGAAGACAGGGTTTGTACTTGGAAAAATAAGGAAATGGATTCCTCAGTTGGTATTGTCTCCAGTTTTGGAATCCCCAAAAGGCACTAGATTTGCCACCAACTAAAAGAGAGGGAAACATAGTAGTTTTCAATAAGGTTTATGTCCTTTAAAACAGGAAACAGTGCCCCTTGCAGTAGCTGGAATTTACATAGCATAACATGAGCAACATTAGAATTTTCTGAATGCCCTTTGCACTGGCCAAGGCAGCACACACGAGTGACAGATCTCTCCATTTCTCTGAATATGATTCAACGATGTGGGATTAAAGGTTTACATTGAAGAGTATGTGAGGGTTGGGATAGAAATAGAGGGTTGGGAGCTGGGAGGGAGGGAGCTGAAGCGTGTGGTTCATTGGCCATTGCAACTTGGCAGATCAGCCTGTAAAAGATTATTAAAGCCACTGTAGATTTGAAGCCTTGTATGGCCTTTAGTTCATCTACAGTTTAGTTTATCTCATCCACTGGACCTCTACCTGGTCATGGCTCAGCAGGATAGTTAGTCTGCATGGACCTCATGCTGTCACACGGAGATCACTAGAGGTATCCAAGTTAGCTCAGCAGGATAGTTAGTCTGCATGGACCTCGTGCTGTCACGCGGAGATCACTAGAGGTATCCAAGTTAGGTACTGTTCACATACTTGAAGTATATATATATACACACTCAAACTACGCAATGTAGCACAGATAAGCACTGGTTTTGTAGCCTGTTCAGAAATGAAATTCTTACAGTGAGAATTGCATTTGCATGAGTATCATGTTTTTTTCCTTCCAGTACTGATATCTTGTGTTGATATTAGCTCCCAAAGGGATGGAGGAGCATCTTGATAACGGGCAAATTTAAAATGGCTGGATAAAACTTAAATGAAACTTTGATGGGAGATACTTTCACTCATCACAATCAGTGAAGTACTTTTAGAATAACTTGTGAAATAGTTTTGTAGATAGACTTTGAAGTTCTTCAGAATATTTTCTAAAGTGAAGATGTAGTTGAAATTAATTGACTTAATGTCAAACTTCTTGTATGAGATATCAACAGTCCTTGTATGCTGTAGGCCCCATTTACATTGTTCTTAATGCTGGTCAGAGTTAGCAGCCTTGTTACAAATATCTGTATGGATATCAGGGTCCTTTTTCAAGTGTCCCTGGAACAGACCCTTCTATGTTTCTGTATAAAATTCCATATTTGTTTACCTGTTAATTCTAAGCCTCATCAACATAATCTTCCTTTTTACTTCCAAGTCAATAATATTGGCGTTTTCCATTTTCAACAGTTTAATTCCTCCTAATTTCAGAGATACCATCAAAAGCATTAACAATATGCTGAAGTAATTTTAGTGCAGAAAATTTCCACTTCTATTGTTATCTGCATTTGTCATTATTCAAAAGGAAATAATTTGTATTTATTTACTTTATAAATATACTATCAGTATTTTATGTGTGATATTCAAATCATATATATGTTTGTCACTGTTAATAAAAGTAAGTACTGATGATCAAGTATCCAGAGCAGATATAATCCCCCAAATTAATTTAAAAATGAGAGAGGAAAGAATAATCCCTTCACAATTTCTGGAAATCTTCCCTCTAACATTATCAGCACCTCATGATTCACGGTGACATAGGTGAGTACCAGACCTAGTATGCTTTGAAAAAAAAATTATGCGTATGTGTGTTTTGCATTTCATTTAGGATTTGCAAGGTAATTGTATCAGTCTTTTACACATTAATTGACTATCTGGAGCAGCCGTCCTTTCTGTGTAAGGATTACAGATAGATCAGTCCTACTTCCATTACTGGAAGGTACAGCCTGGTCTACAGGAAACAGCACTGGTTGCTATTATTTTAGACATAGAATATTTAGCAGAATAATGTAAGGGTTAACACACAAGTTCATGTTGTTTTAACAGAATAAATGCATTTGATTGCTGTTGTATTCCCCACGGCTAGATTTCCCTGGGAAAAGATAGACAACAATGGAACATTGTTATAAGAAACTCAAAGTGTTTTAAGATGGAGGTTGATAAGTTTATGGACGAGGATCACAAAACAAGATAAGAATGACTCTGAAGGCAGAATTAAAGATTGAGATAACTGTTCTTTTGTATCCAATTTATTAGTAGAGCTGGTACCCAAATGCATGTTAGAGAGAAGATTCTGTGTGTTTGCAATGTTTTAGCTTCCCATTACAGGACTTCTGTTGTTTAGCGATGGAGTCGGGTAGGGGGTGGTGGGCTTATTTCTTGGTGAGATGCACTGCTGTTGTTTCTGGTGTTAGAAATTCTTGGAACATCTTAGGATCCTTTGGTCAATTTACTTCCAGTTCTTACAACTGTAATGATAATGGGAAGTGATCACTCCTGCTTTCTTCTTACGGTACATCAGAGGTACAGCTTTTGTCCTTTCTCTGTGTCTCAGGGTATGGGATTGTTTATGGAGTAGTTGTATGGCTCTTTTAAGACTAAATATCTGTTGCAGTGGTTCTTGGATTGCCTGGGACATCATTCAGTGACTTAAGTAGTCCTTTTCAGTTCTCTGTTGCTGTGTTCTAGACTGTGCTAAGATCTGAATCTTGAGAAATCCCAACTGAGCATTTTGTACATGTTCAATGTGTAACAAGAGCTGTTTTTTCTCCAAGTATGAAGTACATTTTTATTTTCTCCTCTTTGCAGTAGATGTAGGAAGTTGTACAGATCTTTCCCTGGGAAGCAGGCATTCCCTTTCTTTCTTGTACTTCACAGTTCAACAGCATGACTTAGTCTTTAAAAAAGACAAGTACTAGCATGCTGGTTGCATCACTTTAGAATTTAACTAAAACATCCAGCGTGGTATAAATCTTTATTAAGATCACTGAAGGCTTTATGAGATATAGAAGATTGTAGAGGAAACCCTTTCAGAAAATCTCCTATGTATTAATGAAAGTATAGCAGAGTCCTCACACCAGTGTGTTCTAAGTTTTTTATTTTAAATGGCATTTCTGATCTGAGAAAAAAATTATATGAACATGACAGATTTTTACTTAGCAAGTCCATTTCTTTGTCAGTAAGGATTTTATCTGCACATGCAAGAGAAAAGCAATTTTGCTTTGTTTTTTATTCCTGTTAGATATGGTAATTATGTATTAGATAATAAGCTGAATTCTGTTCCTTTCTATACATGGTCAACAGAATTCACTCCATTGCTAGCAATTATATTTATGTAAATTAATGAGAAGACTGAAAAAGGGGCAAAGTTTTGGTTTGCTTCAGACAGGCTTCCCATGAAATTACTGCTGTTCATGGCTTTGTTCTCTCCTCAAGGTCCAACATTAAAATAAAAAAAATCATATAAACAAGACTTTCAAGTTGCTGTCAACTGGTTAATTGATTATAAATTTTTCCAGATTACTTTGCTCCCATAAAGAAAAACCAGCCAAAATAGTCATCTTTTATCTGTGGGAACACTATTCTTCTGCTAATAACTTTTTTTTTTTTGAGAAATATCAAACAGATTGCCTAAGGAAACATTATATACCACAGTATATAGGAACCTTGGTATTCATGGTCTGTAGTCTGGCTGGTGTCCAGGAGAGTCTCTTCAGCATTTTGACTGGGGAAAGCTGAAGTTCAGTCTGCCAGAGAGGTTTCACCTTGCCTAGGACAGGAGGCTTCTTAGAGTGTTAAACAACCAGAACAGTTAAAACCTAGAGCAGATTTCACGTAACCTATCATAAGTATCTTGAATCTAGTCTAGAGTCTAGTCTAGTCGTCCTAGTCTCCTCTTATAGTCTATGGACAAATTTAAACACCCCAGAAGGTGATTTATGTCATTGTAAGATAGATCAGATAAATCATCCTTTGGAGAGGCCCGTGTACCTTCTGTTGACTCTGAAAGAGCCTAAGTAAACTAACATAGCTTTGGACAGTCAAATTCTAGGTGCCTAGGGTTTAGGTAGGATCAATACTGAGTTGGATTCCAAAGTAGGGGAATTTTAGTCAGATACTTAAATTTACTCATGGAGCTCTTAAATGTAAATTTGAATCCACCTTAAGGAGATTTCCAGAAAACTGCCTATAGCAGCAATGCATCAGTCTCAGAACATCCTTTTTAATTACTTATAGTCTTAGATGTGGTGCATATATTTAGTACACTTTTTAGAACAGTTTTTCAAAAGCAGAGGCTTGAAGGAAAGTGTTCAAATGATGTAGAATCAGATTGGTACTCTGTATTTTGGAAAGATCAAATAGAATCCATTAAAATGTTATTGATTCAAACTTTGTGCTGAAGTGCTCTCTATAACAGTTCTGTCATTAGCCCTCTGAGAGGGCTGATTAGACTCTGACATGAGTTATGAGCATATAGAAGCTACCAAATGGTATTTGTGTACATAGTGAAAGGCATAGGACATTAGCAGGGCGGTAGGACTAGACGATCTCCAGAGCTCGCTTCTAGCTTCAGCTATTCTGTGATTCTGTGGTAACTGCACTTCTGGCATGCACATATGTACATCCCCTCCTCCCCTTGTGCCATGACTTCTTAATTGTTCTGTCTGCTGATATTTTAAAGAAACATTTTACTTTTATGTCAGAGACAAATTTGGCAAATGCCTGTGGTATATTTGAAAGAAAAGTAAGGAACAATCAGGTTCAAAACAGAATGCTTTACAGATTGACTAAACAGCCTGTCAGTAATGTACTACCATGCGCTTTTCCCACCAGGTGGGAACAGAAACATCATTATCAATGAATGCATGTCAATTTGAATGAAAACAAACCCTAAGTACAGAATTGTGTAATGAAGTTATCTACCCACACAGGGTGAAAAAATTTGATCTACTGGTATATTATATGTATTTAATTGACACTTTGCAATGATCGAAATCGGACATTCTACTGGCAGAGCACAGCATACAATTTTCCTTTTAATTTATATATTGTTTTATGTGGGTATCAGAGTGATCATCTTTTTTGAACAGGACAATAAAGACAATCACATGAAAAACAAGTTCCCGTATGTTATATTAGAGGATAGTTTTGCTGTTTTCTTTTTGTCTTTAAATACACAGTTCATTTCTATAAGGTCCAGCTTATGAAAGCTTATTAAATGGTCCTTATTATAATTTAATGTATTTCAATAATTTAGAATCAAATCATAAAACTTTCAGCATAGAATCATAGAATCATGGAATGGTTTGGTTGGAAGTCAGTGTAAAGATCACCCAGTTCCAACCCCCCTGCCACGGGCAGGGACACCTTCCACGAGACCAGGTTGCTCAAAGCCCCATCCAACCTGGCCTTGAACACTTCCAGGGAGGGGGCATCCACAGCTTCTCTGGGCAACCTGTTCCAGTGCCTCACCACCCTCACCGTGAAGAATTTCTTCCTAATATCCAGTCTAAATCTACCCTCCTCCAGTTTAAAGCCATTGCCCCTTGTCCTATCACTACATGCCCTTGTAAAAAGTCCCTCCCCAGCTTTCTTGTAGGCCCCTTTAGGTACTGGAAGGCTGCTCTAAGGTCTCCCTGGAGCCACCTCTTCTCCAGGCTGAACAATCTCAACTCTCTCAGCCTGTCTTCATAGGAGAGGTGCTCCAGCCCTCTGACCATCTTCATGGCCCTCCTCTGGACTCGCTCCAACTGGTCCAACAGTGCATGTGCAGTCAAAATTAAATTTAAATAAAAGAGCAGTATCAATACTAGAAATTTTCTGCAGTCTTTTCAACAGCATTTTTCCAAGTATGAGAATGTTTTCACTGTTGCAATTGAGTTATAAGTGAAAATAATGAATTCCACATCATTCAAAATGTAGGATTTTAAGACAGAAAATGGTTTAGTATTCTAATACCGGACTCCTGAAGCAAGTGCTCACAGACTAATTCATCTATATGCAATAGTCCTCATTCAAACAATCTCTATGAGTCTTTTTGTCTAGTTTTAACTCTGCAGCAATGCTTATGAATGCTTAAAGAATCAGAAAGCTGATGAATAAGACTATGGAAGTTTTGTTTGCTGAAAGCAAAATATCAAAGTATTATTTTGATTGAATGAACTTTTTTTTCTGCTTTGCCATATTGTGTTTTCAGATGAGTCAAACTGATGACTGAAGAATAAGTATCATCTCTTAACATCAGATGCGTACAATGACACACTGCCAAAATTCAAACTCTTGGACTGCATTACCCTTGCTTATATTTTCAAATACTGTTAATGGAGCTTCAAGGCTGTCACAGAGATAATCAATCAGGTGGCAGATGATTTGCCTTTCAACTGTGCAAATGAATGCAATGGATGTCTATCATAAATGTTTTTATATTTCTGAGGTTGCCACAATAAAATATCCTTTTCAACAGAATGCTAAATTATTTTGTCAGAAGAACAAATGTCATTGACAAAACTTGAAACATTTGCCCTAGCAAGCTATATCATTTTAAATCACAAACATTAGATCTGTACAACTAACTGTATTACATTGTTTTCACAACATACTGATTGCCTGTCTGACAATCTACCATGAGCAATTCTGCATAAACTACTGTGACTGTGCAGAAAACTTTTTCATTCATTTTGCAAAGTACAAATTTTTCTTAGGGCGTGTATTTTTGCTTCTCAATGTGAAATTATCATTGTCATCTATGATCTTGCAATTCACATTGGGAACGTAACCAGGTAAAATTGCAGAAAGAATATATAGACTCAGCCAAACTCATCATTGTTATGTTTGCTCTGCATCCAATGTATTTTGTCCCAACAGGCTCCAAGTATTGGCTTTTTACAGCTAGCGGTTAGCTTGGGATGGAGGTAAAAAACCCTTTCAATATCAAAATTTTAATTAATAGGGTAATTCTAAGTGCAGATCAGTCTCAGCTATTTTGCAGATGTATTTTAACCTTACCTTGTATTTCTGTATAAAGTTTGTAAAGCAATACAGGGTCCTTCAGTGTTGAGGCTGCTTGGGTATTCACCAAATCTTTGTGAAAAAAGTGTTCCCAGTGCCCATACAAGGCAAGACCTGCTATTTGTATAGGCATTAATGAGCCTTTCCAGCACTTTTCTCCCTTGCATGCCAGTTCTCTGCCTGGGTTACAAGTGCAAAGACAAAGTCCCAATGTACAACTAGGAAAGAATCAAACACAGAGGCATACCCCGGATCTCTAGTTCAAGACGCAGATCATCTTATTTTAATCCATTTATTGAGTTCTTATACTTTTACAAATGAAGTCTTTCTTCATTTTTCCATTTCTTGGTGATTCACTCAGTGAGATAATACCCAAACCCATAAGCTTTTCAGAAACAGTTGCAAACATTCTGCTTTGTTTGATCTGCAAATACAAGCCATTAGGCATAGAGTTGGTTGGGGTTTTTTTACTTTTTTTTTACTTTGTCTTTTCTGGTTTTTACTTTGGAGAGAAAAACATCTGTGTTACCTAAACAAGTGATGAATCAAAAGAAGATCACACGCTGTCTGGATGTATTTAGAGGGCATAGCAGGTCAGCTGCATGTGAAAAGTGCATGGTCTGAAATTCAGCCTAGAGAAGAGGAGGCTTCGGGGAGACCTCATTGCAACCTTCCAATACTTAAAGGGGGCCTATATGATAGATGGGGACAGACTTTTTAGCAGGGTCTGCTGTGATAGGACAAGGGGTAATGGTTTTAAACTAAAAGAAGGTAGATTCAGATTAGAGATAAGGAAGAAATTTTTTACAATGAGGGTAGTGAAACACTTCAACAGGTTGCCCAGAGAGGTGGTGGAAGCCCCATCCCTGGCGGCATTCAAGGTCAGGTTAGATGAGGCTTTGAGTAACCTCATCTAGTTGGAGACATCCCTGCTCACTGCGGGGGGGTTGGACTAGATGACCTCTAAAGGTCCCTTCCAGCCCAAATGATTCTATGATTCTATGGCAGTTCTTTATTCTGATTTATTTATTTTGATTTACATGATTTCAAGTTTTTTATCAGAGGAGAGGTGTTGAACAGGAACCAGTTTTTGTTTTTACATTATAAGGCCAAGATTAGGCTCCCCATTCAGTAATTGAAACAAAAATAGGCAGAGGTTTGAGCGGTTTCCTTTCATGCTTAAACAGTACAAAAGAATCCCTTCCAAATTTCTAAAGTGCCCAGGTGCTTTGCAATGGGAGGCATAACCTTCTGCTTCTCACAGTTCAGGTCAACTCTCCCATCATCAGCAGCATATTACCGCCAGCATTTCTTTGGTGTTCTGCAAGAAGCAATAGGCCAGCTCCCAGCACAGAGCTGTCCTCAGTGCCCAAACTACCATTTTTGTCACACATGTAAGCAATCTGGGCAGCAGTGAGTGATGGATGAACAGAAGAGTGACATAACTGTCTCATCCTACCAGTGGTCTTTTCAAGTTAGGACTGAGATACATTAGCAGTGGGAGAAAACTGCTGCTGCTGCTCCCTTCAGTTGCACAATTGCAGCTATAATTGCAATGAGTGCAGAAGGCCCACACAGACTATTATTAAGTTTCCCTTAAGTCTTAGTTTGGACACAGTGGGACTGAAAAGAATGTAATTTAACTGTATGCCTCAGAGCACAGTGCAGTGCCAGTATAAGGAATGGTGCCTTGCAATTGTCCTCTGAAAACAATGTTCTCCTCCTGACCACAACCCATGGTAAAGTGCATTACCATCTTGGATGGGATTTTTCAGCTGAGAACCAGAATGGAACACTAGAAATTCTCATCAAATTTCATTTTTTTCGTGTCTTGTCTTCATCGACGTTACATCCAGAGATTTCATTAGCATAGACAAAAAAGAATTACTATCCTGGTCTCTGAAAAGAACTCAGCATTGCTATTCTGAACTAGACCAAAGTAATTTGGGGAACTAGTCAAAGCTAGAACTAATTTTTAATTGAAAGAAAAAAACAATTATTGCTTCCTTGGTGATAGGATTATTCCTCCCTCATAATACTGATATGGATTTTAAGGGAAATGCATCTTCAGGTAGATTATGGAAGCCATAAAGATGTTTGACTTTGCTGACAGAAGAGCCACAAGAAAAAAGAAGTAAAAATATCCTGAGCAGCCTGTGTGGTAGTTATAAAACCACACAGAGTAGGCTTCTCATTGCTATCAGTCCTCCTGTTGCCAACTGACACATCTGATCAGCATGAAGGTCCTCTCATGTGATTTCTGTTTGAAGTGTTGAGGTGTTTTCTGAATATTGACAACAGTCTTCTGTATGCGGAGCAGAGCAGGGCATCGCTCAGTCAGTCAGCTGATAGGGGTAACCAAGAGAAATTATTTTAAAGTTTTTTCTGGGTTGAAAGTTGGAGGAAAGGTTATTGTTAGAATTTTATAAATAAATGATTTTTTTTCCTGTTCAATACAAAAAAAGGAAAGAAAAGGAAAATTAACCATAAAATCAGCAAGTGACATTTGAAGTTAAGTAGATATATTCTAACTCCTGCAAAATTCCTGAAGTATGGCTTAATTCATGAAAAGAAAGATAATTCTTCCAGCAGTATTATGTGCTTTTCCTCTTTCCAGAAACAGAAACTTCATTTGCTTTCTCTAGTGAACCCAATCTAATTTTTCTCTAGGAGTGCACAGGAGCTATGAATTCAAATGGACCAAGAAGGCCAAACAGTGTTTTGGTATCCCTCATCTCTCATAGGAGTGAAGAAATGAGTGACATATTGCCAAAAAGAAAAGGGTATAAGGACTCTCACTGACCTGTACAAGTGTCTTTTCACAGAGTCCAAAAGATCTTTACTCATGAAGTCTGGGTACTGCAATAATCCTGCATCCCCCATCGCCAAGGAGAGAGCACAATCAGCAGGGTGAGGGTCGGGATACATGCCAAACCCTCCAGCTGGACCCGCATCTATCCTAAGACTATTCAGCAAACAGCCAAAGTTAGCTGGGGACAAATGCTGCTCTTGCCCACAGCATTTCTCTCATCTCCACCCGCTGAAAGGAATCCTGTGCTTGGGAGCACAGGATTGCTCCCCTCTGCTTGTTCCTCAGCCCATTGCAGTGCCAGCCAGAGCAGAAGTCAGCCTATGGAATTTGGATTTCAGAAACTAAGCAGCAGTAATTCAGCATTTTGCCTCCACCCTTCAGCAAATAGATCTTTCTAAAGCATGGGGGGTTTTATTTTAAATTTTGCTTTAGTGTCTGGTTAGCTGAAGATTTCATCTGTTCCAGGATCTCAGGAACTCTTTTTGACCTCAATTAATGCTTTGAGGAATTAAGCTAATAAGCGTTTGAGACATTACTTTACCATCACAGGAATATATATATATTTTAGAAACATGTGCTTTGCTAAAATGGTCTTGGAAAAGTTTCTGCATGCCTCTGTGTCCCCTTGGATCATTATTGCCATTCTTTCTGTGCTGGCATTCCAGAGCTGCTGATTCACAGCCTACATCTGGTTCTGTAGCGTTCTTGCCAAATCAAAGCCTGATGCATTATTTGGACAATTAACTTGCTCAAGTCATTCTCCCTCTGTCACTGGCTTGTTTGTTTTAACATCCTGTGTGTTATAAATACATTTCTGCAGGACCTTTCTTCACTATATTCGATTAGAGTATTTGATTTATCAGAAATGAAGTGTTTTCTTTCCTTCTTTCTTTCCTTCTTTCTTCCTTTGGGCTCAGTTTTGCAGTTGAGGCTAAGACGACAGTTGCTGATACACATATGGAGGCTTGCAGACTTCAGAAAGGCATGGGGTAGGTGAGGAAATCTGCTTAGGAAGAGTGACCAGGCCCAGGATTAGGATCCAGCTCTGTAAGCTGTCACTGGTGAGAGCAAAAACTGAGCTTTCCAGACATGTTACTGTGGACAGTCACTTGGGATTTTTGAAAGTTAGCGTTAAGATGTTGGTAGACTGACATATACCCCAATTGTTTTATGTTGAATTGTATCTGTGTTAATTCATTTATAATTGTTAATGAGTTTGAATTTTTCAGTCATATAATACAACTTGGGCATCAAAGACTGTATGTGAGATCAGATAGCAGCTTAGATTTCTGCCTAATTTGTAGGCTAAAAAGTGGCTGGGAACAGTAGAACAGTGACTGTTCTTCACTACATGCATGTTAGGAAGGATGCCCTTCTTCAAATTCCTACACTAAACCATAAGAGAAGTTAAATGACTTGCCATCCTATGGAGTTCATCTCCTTTCCATCAGAAGTGGCTAAGATCCCATCCTATTGAAATCAATGAAAATTCACAAGTAATTTCAGAGGATCTGGGATAACTTCCAATAAGCATGTATCTCTTGCCTTAACCAAGGCTGGTTTTGCCTCTTCAGCAATTTCGGTGAGAGTTTCTCATTGAAAAAGCTGCTTATGGCATGAGTCACTTTTACAGAGTGAGGTTTCCTCCACTGAAATGTTTAATATGGGTAGCAGCTGAGCAGCCCTCTTCATCAATGCACTTCACAACTCTTATTTCCAGCTTCACTACGCAGAAATAATTTCCAAGGGTGGGATGTGAATTTGGCATCCATAGCCTTCCAGTTTTTTCTGTTGAAACTTAGTTATGTTGCCAGTGTGGTCATGCATTCGGTGATAAGGGCAACATGCACTGAGAACATGACAGGCAACCTTCTGTTTGTACAGTGCTTTCAGTGAGTGCTGGCTGTTGTCCAAAAGCCAAAACCAGCTGTCTTTCAAGAGATCTGTCTATAAACTGATGCAGAAACTCACCATTACTGACTTACAACAGCGGTCATGTTATATTTTGAATGGATGGAGATGGGCTAGACATTGGCTGTAGTGGTCATTGTCCGTAGCACAAATAAGCAAAACAATCCAGGTCCTGGGTTCCTGCAATTTGAATGTTATCAGCTGCTCCCAGTTTACAGCAAGATTTGCAACACCATTTTTTTTTCCCCAATCCATGATTCTTGGAATCTGACAGTTATGTGGGAATTTTCACTTTCAGGGATTTTCTTACTAAGAAACATGCCGCAAGTCTTCGAAAAACTGTTGAGTTTTGACTGGCTTAGAAGCAAAGGGCACAATCTGTAGGTTTTTTATTTGTTTTCAGCCTGTCATGATTTTTTTGATTGCTTGAGTTCAGCCTAAGGACTGAACCAGTAGAAGTATATTATAAGATCTATTCTGCAAATGCAAGGTGTTAATTGCAAGTTAACTAAAGCAGGAGGCAGATTTAAGGATCCCTGGCCTGGTTCCCGTAAGCGTTGCATCTCTGTGCTGTCCTGCCTCCTTTTCTCTGCTTTTCTCTCCCCTGAACACATGCCCTCAGTAACTTCAAACCGCTGTGACAGGACAAGCCGACCTACTGAGACCCATGCACCAAACCTTGATTTCTAGTGGGGTCCTAGCCAACTAATCTGAAGTTAGCTTGGAAACCTCTACTGCATTGCAGACAGCAGCTGAGTTTCCCAAGAAGCCATGCACAGCCTTTCCTCACAGGCAGGAGGGAGGGAGAGCTGAGCTCAGGTTTTCATCTTCCTTCCAGACATTGTCCCAGAGCAGGATGCTACAGGAAGCGTTGTGATTTCCATTGCAGGCATCTCTTTGTGAAATTCATCCTGAAGGTTTTCAGTCTAAATTATTTAAAGCAATAGTGACATTATGGACAAAAATAATGTCTCTATCAGCAGATGGAGCTGAGCTGAGGTCACAACAATCCCATTTGCCATATCCTGAATAAAAGCCTTCAAGCTGAAAATAAAAAAAAGGGTACACAAGATACTTCACCAGTGCTGAAAATGACCAGTCCTTTTCTTTCCGTGGAGTGAGAGCTGCTAGCAAACAGTGGGACTCCATTGCTGACCAGTGTTAAGTCAATCTTCTGGCAGAAAGTCAGAGTCCTGTTCTGAATATTTTTTCTCACCATCTTTATACTTTTCTGAGTAGAATTCTCTTTCATGTACTTTCATTGAAGTCTTCTCAAGCCTGAGAGCTGGCCAAACAGCCATGTTCACAGTGAACTGATAGAAATTTATACCAGGAAACGGAGTGGGCAGGTTGAAGAACCAAAACGAATCCAAAATGACTAGCAAAGAGAGGCACAAAAGCCAAACTAAGTTAGAGAGATGAGGCTTCTGGGTGCCAAACATGTCATCACTAGAAATCTTCTAATAGTTATGGTATTGGTATTTTGAAGATATTTGAGGAAAAAAGTAAATAAATAGACCTAGATATGAAGTCACTATAGGAATATATAGTAAGGGCCATCTGAGAAAGGCCACTAAGTCCAGTGGCATGGATGTAATTCACTCCCAGGCACTGTGCCAACTCAAGGCCTAATCTCTGCCGAATTATTTTGGGCCTGGTCTCTGTGGTTGCTGATGAATCTGTCTTTTTCCGTCTTATTGTAACAGGGTGTTTAGCCCCAGTAGACACATGAAACAGACAAGCAATTTATTTCAGGGAATGGGCTTAATGTTCCTGACAAGATGGAAAGTTACCAGCTGGGTTATCTTCTGCATCTAATCCAAGTAAAATGTTTTCAACATAATGTCTGTTAGACTGAGTGTAATTGAAAGGTACATTTTCCCAGTATCCACAAAACTGTAGCAATTGAGAAAGAGGCCATATATTGTGTTGTATTTTATATTGAAACAGTCTGTATCTAATAAGGCATGAAGCCTTGACAGGTTTCCATACACTAGTGAGTGCAATTTTAATGATGTTTTTATAGCAATAATCTCATCCTTGAAGCTTGTTTGTTCAGCTCATCTGGCAGAGCTGGATATATTATAGAAAGATGGATTATGGATGTCTCCTGGAAACTTCCAGGTTAAATGTAGATGTCTTGTTAGAAAAGGCAGGATCTGAAGACACTCAGTACCTCCAACCAAATTGTCCTCGCTGCTGAGACATGACTGTGCGCAACATTTGACAGACATACAAGTTCTCTCAGGGTGGTCTATGCTGCGATCATCATTGGTAGCAGCGTAAGGTGCCCAAGTGTTAGCAAGATTTCTCCTATTCTTGTTACAAATTCAGCAAGGAGTGTCATATGCAAAGTGGGTCCTAATCCCAATTAGATTATTTGGTTTTCTGATACTTCAATATTAGGTAGAGTTTTTGTGCATGTTATTTTCCTTACTGCTTAGTCTTGTTGCTTGCCTCTTTCTGTGGATCTCTGCTGAGACTACAACTTCTTTTCTATGGAGAATTCCATATAATTTGTTTGTCACTCTGATTTACAGGGAATGAAAGAAAGCATTATGTCCCTGAGAAATCATGTTTGTCATTACTTGACTTACTCTGTGGGAAGGTTTTTTTGAGGCCATCAGCAAGGAGGTAATACATAGCTGGATTCAGTGTATCATCTAATCCATCTTTTTGGTGCCTTTACTTATGTAAAGCACTTAATTTTTTTTCCTATACCTGATGCAAAGGTGCAGGATCACTTTAGCACCACTAAATCTGAGGTGGGAAATTAAAATGCAGATTCCCATTGAAAGGGAGCTGTTACATCCTGTCTTGGCTCTGTTAAAAACCTCATCTTCAATGCAGAGCACTGAAGCACATTTTTGTTATTTTTTTTCAGGGCTGAGATTGTATCACTTGCCAAACCTCATGTGTCTGCTTACAGAGGTCCAAATTAATTGCAGTTGTGGTGATTGGTTGAATGATAACAATGATCCATGTCTGTCAGGATCTGGCTTGAGACCAGCTGTGCACTTTTATGCTATCAAACAGCTAAAGATGTCCTTTGTTAAGCTCTGGCCTGTGCTGCCAGCAGACAAATGTCCTCAAGGCAAGTCTCTGTGCACTATTGCAATGCTTTTGAGCCTTCAGAAGTCTTTAAACCAGACACCTTAACTATAGCAATTTTGTCTATGTCAAGAGAAACAAGAAGGAAAAGCAGAAGGACAATAGGCAACCTGGACCAGTGGACAGATCTAGAGGAATGGCAGGAAAAAGAGTCAATGATTGGTGAGCAGCTTGGGAGGACAGATTTATGAAGCATGCACCGGGAGAGAAACAAGGACAAACAGTTTGATATACTAGATATAAAAATGCCTGAAGGTGGGTTTGGCTGATGGCATCAGATTGCCGTCACCAGCCACAGTCAGGCATTGCTCCAAAGCACCAAGACAAGCAGTCTGACAAAGTGCTTATCCCAGTGGTTTGCCAAAGGCTGTGCTCCAGCACAAAGACCATTGGCACCAAGGAAACTGCAATAAAGGCTGTTAATTTTCATTCTCAAGGTTTGTTCAGTGTTTACCCACATCCATCTTCTCATCCTGGGGCAATCTTCTACCCCCCCTCCCCAACAAGCATACAGTAACACAAGCCTTCTGCGGAAAGGACTCTGCACGTTTTCGCTTGCCAGCTGTGACGCTGAGGGCCAGTGGTTATTGTGGCCATCAAGGCTGTACTAATGCTTACCCACACAAACATGCAGAAGCATTTCCTGGTGCATTAGTCCCCTTCTGCCAGCTCCTACAAATAAGGAGGTGGTTTATGGAAATGAAGAATGGAATATATGATTTCTTGATGGGCATGCTTGAATAGCCTTCCTGAGCCTTAGCTTATGCTTTACTTTCCAAGACACAAACGATAGTGATTATCTCTAGAGCACAAGCAAAATGTTAAATCAAACGAAACTCAGGAAGTTTTTCTTCTGACATTCTTCATTTTGACCATATTGCTAACAAAATACTAAAACATACCATTGATTGCAATTCTATGTGGCAATTCTCTATGCTAAAGCTACAGCTATTCCCATAATAATGATCAAGCATTTTAAGCTTTCAATTGGGTATTTTTTGAAAGTGAAAGTTAAGCCTGCTCTATTGATGACATCAGTGGACCACAAACTAAATACTCTAAAGAATAAAACAAGCTTTGAACTCACAAGAGATGCCAAACTTCAGATTTATTTATGCTATATTATCTCTGTTCAGGTTTTTGATGTGGCTGGTTTACTTTATCTGTGTATAAGCGTACTTTAAGAGATAAGTTTATCACACCAAGATGCGCAATTATAAACAGAATACAAACTTTCAAGCCTCATGAAACACCTATCTCAAAAACTAATATTACTCCTAAGATGATGCCGTCTTTATGCTTAGAAAATATTATTGAACATGGAAGTGCATTTGTTTAGGTGATTTGATCCCATTTTATCCATAGCCTCAATTACACAAACACATTAAACAAATTGTTTCTTTTTTCAGCTTGAATACTTTGATGACAAAAACTAGTTTATCTCAGAAACTTAATAAAACAGAGGGCCAATTTAGAAAGCATGATTTCTAACACACTCTCAAGAAACTAGACCATCATATTTTCTTTTGCAAAGCTGGGATTTGGCAGTATGGTTGTTGGTATGCGCAGAAAGGGGTAACCTAGTGCATCAATTTGCTCTATTGCCATGAAAAAGCCATGATCCTCGTCCATTTGTATATATGGTGTTATCTCAGACTTTTATGCAGACTAACCACTTTCTTGGGCACCAAGTTTTGGACCCCTTGACCTTCTGCTCATGTCCTGCACAGCATTAATTTTACCTAAGAATAGTTGTTCACTTCCATTACACAGTCAGGGCCAGATTATTAAGATTTTAGATAATATATTTAGTGAAACTTGCTTTAGAATCTCACCAAAATTATTTACAACCAGTGTTTTCAAAGGTCTGCTTCTCAGAAAGATAGATGCTAGCACTCATATCTGAAGTTCCAGTAAAAACCACATTGCTGTAAGCAGTACGGGAAATTAGCTTCAGTGACAGCGACCAGAGTGGTTTTGATCCAGTGACTGAGAAATCCTCTCTTTTGCCTCTGAGAAACTTTTGACTTCTCTGCACCAGCTGCAGCCCGAACCACCACTGTGGGCCCTTCCACACCCCTAAGTTAATCCCTTCCCTTTCTGGTGGTACTCGAGTTGTCCCCTTCTCAACTGGTAGTTATCTACTGAGACCTAGTGCATGTGTTATTTCCTAAGACAGAGTCGTTATGTTGTAAAGGCTTGAAGGGAGAAAAGAAGGGAACCTGAGTTTTTCAGTGTGCTTTATGGTCACACAGTGAAGAGACCTGCTCAGCTTCCACTCAAATGAAAGCGAACCCTGCAGTCAGGTCAGTATTTTTTCTGCATGTTGCACTCTCAGATGCTTATAACAGAGATATTCTTCATCCAAGGAAGGCATACTTGTTAAAATAGCTGAGAAATGACATTATCATTGGTATTGTAAACTTTTTTTAAAAATATCTGAACTTGTATGGAAATGACAAGTTTCTGAGCTGATTCAACTTCACTAAATTATTTTAATAATTTTATAGATTTCTATAAGAGCAATATCTGCCCCACTAAGCTTAAAATACTAAATATTATCTTCCTAATTTGACAATTAAAATATGTCCTGTTTTCTCAATGTGTTTTCAGTTACCTTTCACCTTTGCAGCCAAAGGAATTAGTTTTGGAAGCAATTTGTTCAAAGATACAGACTCAGATGAATAAAAAGCTGAATTTATGCCTTGTTCTTTAATGAACCTTTATGTTGCTGATTAAGGTTAGCTACAAGGACACTGGCATCTAGTCCATAATTTCGTTAGTGGACTGTACCTGCAGTAGTGGACGCATTAATTTGCTTTCCCTAAGATTCTGTTTTTCATGCTCGGTACTGAGACCAATTATTCAACTGTGACTCGAGCACAACACAGTAAGAGACAAGGCCAAATTAAAAGCAGTGATGGAGCAATTTCAGGACTAAGAACATTTGCAATTGCAGGAGACTAGAAGACTATGACGGCTAAATGGGTAAGGTAGCTTAGGAAAGCTTTTGTTTTCCAAAGTTGGCAGCAAGTATTACTAAGAATTATAAGAAAATATTAACTTGTCAATTCAGGAACAAAGAATAGCCCAAATGTAAACATGTTTATATTACTATTATTATATTTATATTATTTATATGTGTATAGCTCTGAAATGTTTAAGTCATTCCTATTTTTTCCAGCTACGCCAATTTATTGTACAATGCAGTTCCTTTGCTAGAGAGTCATTGTAAGCCCTGTGACATCAGTTGTTTTTCAGATATAGAAATACAATTCTGTCTGCCCTGGAAAAAGCGAAGGCCATTGCATGTTTGGCCATGGAGATGCAGCAGAAGCCAGGAGAGCTGTGGCAGGAAGCACCATCCCTTGTGCCACGTTGACTGTGGGCTGGTCCAGAGCAGGGAGAAGCTCCTCAGCACCACCCTGCACATCCGTGTGAGCTGATATTCCCATGGTGGTGCCAGCAATCAATGTTTATCCCCTGTGCTCAGCAAGAGGGAATATGGTTGCTAACTTTTTTTTGCCCCTCCTTTTCTCGCTGCTGAGGCTGGGCTGGCAGAGCTGAATGCCTGTGTGACTATCCTCAGCCCCTGTAGCTTTAAGTTCATTTTGCATTCAGACTTTGCTCTTCCTCCCACCTTGCTTTTTGTTGTTTGTTTCTTCTCATTCTGCTTTTCTTTGCAGTTCTTTTTTGGAAATACTGTTTTAAGTTGTAACTGGGTCTGTGCCTAGAACAGGCCGATCTGCAACTCTGAATAAGCAGAGCGCACAATGCTTCATCCAGTCCTTCTGCAAGAGGGAGTCAGCAAAAGTCACATCCAAGTGTTGTACACTGCACTTTGTTGCTTGAGAAGCCACAGGGAATATTTTATTTGCACCACTGCAAACCCTAGGAGATGAAGGATTTAGTAGGGTCTGTTGTGAAAAACATTTTTTACAACGAGGGTGGTGAAATGCTGGAACTAGTTACCTAGAGAAATGGTAGATGCTGCCTCCCTGGGAACATTCAAGGTCAGGTTGGATGGGGCTCTGAGCACCCTGATCTAGTTGAAGATGTCCCTGCTCATTGCAGGGGGGGTTGGACTAAATGACCTTTAAAGGTCCCTTCCAACCTGAACTAACTATTCAATGATTCTATTCTATTCTACTCTATTCTATGAGTGTTACCCAGGGGCAGATGGTGAAGAGAAAATGAAGTGTCTGCTAATTTGGAGGGCACAATCTGAAAATCCATTTTCTCAGAGTTTTTGACATCAAATACTGTTTTCTATGTGTAATATATATTATTTGTATTTATTTTTATGATTTTTAGATTTCATTTGAAGTGCTGCTCCTCTTAATTTAGTTGTGAATATTTAAAATTCTGCAGATGAGATGCTGAAGTCCTAAGTCAGACACTCAGACAGTAGGGAGTATACCATTACGAGGACCCACAACAATTAATTTTATTCTAAGAGGTGAGCTCCTATAGGTAATATTTCCAACTTTTAATAAAAAAATTTGAGGGCCCCCTCCATTAGCTTTTCAGGAATATCCATGTTATGTAGTATTGACACTGGCTGTCACTTCCAGCTGATAAAAGTGGGGCCAAACTCAGAACGTCCCTCCCCGTTGTTTGCGTGCTCATGTGTTTGAAGATATCTGTGAATTAAAAATGAATTTAATTTATTTTGCAGACCACATTTAGATGTTGCACGGTCCACACTGAGAAACACTGATCAGAGCAGTGTCTAACTTGAGGATTCAGATCACCTCTGGAGGGGTCTGTCCTCTACTGACCATAGAGGCTGCTGGAAGAGACTCCCTAGGTTCAAATTAGCCTTTGAAATATTGACTTGTCCACACATCTGAAACATTTGTTTTAAATGACTTGAATTGCAGCAAAAGGAAGAATGTGGCAAATGGTGATGACAGGATCCAGTTCTCCAGAGAGGTGTTTGATTGCCTTGATCACAAAAACTTCCCATCTCATCCCTCGGCTGCCTTGTGCCCTGCACATCTGCTGATTTGGGCCACAAATGACTACAGCAGCCTGGGGTGAGGACCACAGGAGCTGCTCTTTGGACCCTGGCTGAGGTGAACATGATGAGTTGTGATGATGTGTTTAGAAACTGTGCTCCATGACGGATAGTTACCATGAGAAACATCACTCTGAATGGCTGAAGTTGCAGGGAACTGAACAGAGATCACGTATTGGAAAGTGCTGGGTAATGTTAAAATACAACAGGTTAATATCAAGCTGCAGTGTCACATCTGCTACAACTGCCCTAGATGTGTTTAAATGACCAAAAAGAAGGGTAAAATTTTCAACCAGGAGCAATTCAGTCTCCCATATATCATCAGAATGAGAAAGGAAATGCCTTTGAGGCCATGAATATTTACATCTTTGATTACACATGCAAATAAGATGCTTAGACATATAAAGGCCTAATTTGCTTTGCTAGATAACCATGTATAAACTGGATCTAGAATTTGAAAATGCAGCCCTAATTTGACATAATTACTAATTTATGCATCTCAAATCCGATTGAGTACTCAGCATCTGAGGGATATTCCCTAAATCTTACAGCCACGTTGTAATCAATGAACATTTATGGGGGAAAATAATCAAAGGAACAAATATTGACCAGAAGGGTTACAGAGCTTCTAATCTGCTGGTTTCAGAATAGATAATGTAAATGTGTAAAGGAACTTCAAGATGCATCAGAAACTCATGCAGAGCACACTACAAATTCAGTAGAAGTCATATAGCAATAGATGCTGATGCTTTGATTTTTTTTTTATTCTTTGTATACCAACTGTTGCTGTACTTTATCATGTTACCTTGCCTCCTTCAGATATATGATGGGGAAAATTTTCACAGAGGTAAAGTATGTCTTTTATTCTTTTCTCTAGTAAGACTTATTTTCTATGAAATTGTTTTGATACAATCATAGTAAACTAAATTAGCTTTTATCTAGAGGCCACTATTTTGTTCCTTATTGCTTGACCATTTTTCTTACAGGTCCTCTCTGTAACGCGTTCCCAATTCAGGGCAGTAACTTACAGACAGAAATCAGTACCATGCATAATGCCTGGGCTCTAAACTCCAGCGTACGTCTATTCTTACCCACTATAGTATTTGGTACTAAAATGCTAAAGGTATTCAACTGCAGTACAGAGGGGTGTTGAAAGGCTTTTGCTAAATATGGATTAAAAGGTGAATTACCTCTGCTCCATGTACCTGAAGATTAGGGTAATCCCTCACGGCATGCAACTGAAATCCACTAAACCCTCAGAGAGAGAGTCCTAGGCACTGCTGTGGAGAACACAACTTCCCTGCTCATCACAGGAACCCTTGGTACAACCAGAGGGTGGAAGGCTTGCCTTGCTTCCCTTTCTGCTTAAATCCCCATGTGGAGGATGGCTACCTACCAGGGAGGGAAGGAAGGAGTATAAAACGGGGAGAATGGAAGCCAACTGTTAACGGTAGAACCAAGTACAGGTGAAAAGATGAACACAGAAAAGCTTAACAGTTGGAAATTTGTTATTTTTGCTAATCTCTTCAGATTACTCTGCATATGCAGCCTATATTCTTTAGGAGTTTTGAGAGAATAATAAAAATTACTCTCCAGAAAATGGTTGGAAGTAAGATAAAAAATAATGGGAATGCATGAAACGAGGCAATGACAGGTACCTCTGAGGCTGAAAAAATGCATCATAATGGAAATATCACCCTCTTTGTCATTCTGCCGTTAGATGTACCAAAGAAGTGTTAAAGTCAATGCCTGGCATTTATGGCTCGGGATTGATTTGACCTCAAGTTCTTTCATTTTGTTATTCTGCCAGTAGTTAAAAGTGCATATTGTACTACCAGAGCAGTGGCTACCCATGCCTCACTTCAGGCACTTTTCTTGTTGGCCTGTCTTGCCTTGAACATGGAGAATTAGCTTGTGGCCAGAAGCTCTAATTCCATTTAGTTTATGTCATTAGCTCATTTGCTATACAGCTGGGAAAGGAAGAGATTGATAACAGACATCAAAATTAGCACGAGGAAAGCACAGAAAGTTTTACCAAAAGGAATTCTGCACCAACAAGGGTTTTTTTATGGCTAGTACTTGTGGTTTTGGTAGATAAAGATATAATTCCTGATTTTACATGAGGAAATAAATATAAGATATATGTGGTTTGTCAACTGACATTGCCAAAAACTTCACAAATTAAAAGAACTTGACTTGGAATGGTGACCAAACTCTCAAAAATAGGTGTGTAACAGTCCCATTAGTTACACTGAGTAACTAATGATGTAGTTATCCAGACTGTGCTTCCTGTTTCATTAAAATATCTCTTAAATCTTGCCGACCACAGAATTCTTGCTTTTGGTTGCTATTTGTGTTTCTTATCTTCATATGTTATAAGCAGGGAATTTATTTCCTGGCAGTAATAGAGTTTGGTCTTCGAGTGTTTACTAGCTGGCTGGAAGCTATATGTAAATATTTCGATATCACTAACACCTCCTACTTCCAGAGACATCACTAAATACTGGAATACCAAATTAGCAATTATAAAGCTGCTAATCACTACAGTGGTATTCACAAAAGCTTTCTTTAGCCCAGGTAGGTTAATCTCCCTGCGCTGCCTCTACAGTCAGGAGGAAATTTCTGTAGTGCAATTTAGAGCAGAAACCTAAAATTTAAGTGCTCTAAATGATTCTGTAGAGTAGACCTGGCTATAGGGGGTCTCAAGAGACAGCGTCCCTAGGCTGCAGGTACTGCTGCATTATATCCCATAATTTTTTTTCTATTTAAGAAAATAAATTCTAAGAAATCAAAACAAATAGCAGTTATGCAAAGGACAAAAACGAACAAAAAGAGAAAGCTGCTGATCTCATGCTTCCCTGCAGAAAAAATGAGGAAAGGGTGGAGAATCGCCCAGACACTTTCTGATTATCCTGTGAGATAGGATGGGAACAATGAGATGGTTGGGTTGAGCCTGAACAGAGCACTTTCATTTTGGCACTTCAACAAATGTTGGCAGCATTTTCTTTTTTAATGTCAACATCATGTGCACCACTTCAAGGTAAGCTTTCCAAGTCACTCAAGTTAATTGAAACATCAGGGATGCGGAACTGGAACATTATGTCCTTTTGATGCTTCTTAAAAATATCGCAAAACTATATGTTGCCTTCGGAGGAGGGACTAGAAAAATCCACATGCATTACAAAACTGTTGGCCAGAAATAGGGGGATTCACTGTAGCCATTTCCTTTAATGTGTGTCTCAGATTGATTGAAAAACTGTGAGATTATGTCTTCCGCTCAATGATTAAATACTGCCTTACCTCCCAAGTTGGATCTACTTTCATCTTATCTGGAACTGTCCTTTTGCTGACTGTATGTATGTTTTTATACAAAAGAACTAAGTGCTTTTTGCTCTGAAATTACAGCTGTCTGCTGCAATGTAGCCTCAAGCTTCAAAACTGAGGGTTTTGAATTTGGTGCAAGAGCTTATTAGCGCAGAGACAGACTCCTCTGATCAGTGGAGCAAAGAAACGTTACTTACCAGCGGCAGTCGCTCATGGGATGCATCATCCATATGTATACTCAGGCTGCAGATGAACATCCATCTGTGACACAGATATCTCAGACTCTCACATCCTCTTCTACCTTACCTTGCACTTGTAGGCACACTCAGACCCTGTCCTTCTCACAGCCATGCAGGGCAGACTGATGCCTGAGCCATCCGCTGCCTCAGCCCACACCCGCAGGAGACTCAGTGAGGGGAGGAGGGTGCTTGATGGGTGTTTAGACAGGCACCATGGAAGAGATTAAAATCTGTAAATACAGCGTCAGGAGAAATGTCTTAGGGCAGCCAGCCCGGTCTCCAGCTGCCACTCCAGAACAGCACAGGTCTCCTATAGATTGTGCGTCACATCTGTCAGCCTGGTGTGGATTATCTGGGGAATACTTGAGAGTGTCACATGGGACAAGGTGTGCTGTTCAGTTGAGCAGACCAAGCCCTATAGTTCAAAGAATGATGATTACTAACCAATAACATTTTTTTTTTCATCCTGTAAGATATTGTCTACCAAAACTATCTAGTGTAAAAACAGATGTTGCTTGTGTTCTGGTGGAAAGTGCCCTGACTGAGAGGGGAATTCTCCTCTGAGACTCCAGGTCCTACAAGAATCAAGAGAGACTCATGAGAGCTCCCAAGACCCCGTATCTGTCCCCAGAAGCGACAGCTCTAGTCTATACAAACTTTAAAAAGGTATGGTCTGCTCTGCGTCGCTGCAGGGGCATTGCTGCAGTTTGTCTAATCCAATGAGGGCAATATGTATCCTGCCACAGTCAGGTAGGGAAGACTTGTAAGACTTGTCTTTACTGTTTTTGTATAATCACGTTCTTCCTGTGGACAATGGTCACTGGGTGTAACTGTAAATAAGGGTTGCTTTCATCTTGAAGTTCAAAATGACGAGGTTTCTCCATTGCTTATGTAGCGATTGTGCACTGAGGTACAGAGGGATGACAGCTGCCAAGGCCAGCCAGGGATTCGGTGTTCTTGGGAGCGTGGCTCCAGTTAAAGTATTTTCTCTCTCACTGCTATGCTACTTTTATAGTATAATTCACTCCTGCAAATCAAAACTGATTTCGTTACAGTGTACCCACATAGTTGAATCAGTAAGATCTTTAGCACTTGAAACCTGGAACACTTTCTAAGTTTCAACACCAGTTTCCAGGTTTTCCCATCAGTTACTTTTCTCATGTGAGCAACACCACTGCATTCATTTCACTAAAAGAGGAAATGTAGTAGAGGTGAGGAACTAATCCAGCACTATAAAGGGGAATGTTGTGATGCCTTCAACTGGAGCTTGGAAGATCCTGATTTCCCTTCATAGCTCTCATTTACTTCAGTCCAGTTCTTTATTTTATGCAAGCTGTGTGCTCTGCATAGATCAATCACAATATTAAAAAGTGGAGACAGGGTGACAGCTGCCTGTTTTGTTTGCTTATAAACAACGTAACTGGATGTAGCAACTTCCGTGGCTCAGGAAGGAGGAAAGGATGTAGGCTGCAAGAGAGATGCATTCAGAAGGACCCCTGGAAGCCAGTCTGCGTACACACTCTGTGAAGGTAACCATGGTTCCTTGGTCTCTGTAAGCAGAGATACTCCAACATGATGCTTGTGATTTGATTGATTCGATTTGATTTGAAGGGTGAGCTCTGGAGTTAACAGGGGGCTGTAATCCAGCAAGGTTTGTCCCTCCTTAGAAGTTATATCTTGTCTCCATGACCAGTGAGAGCTCCCAGGCCAAGGCCAGGAATCTCTGGGCCTCCCATGGATCGGCTCTTGCCTCTGAAAGCTGCTCCTGGCTTCAGTTCTTAGTGAATTCAAACGCAGTAAAATCCCTTCCCCATGGATGTGGGTTTGTTCCTTTGACAAATAGCTGCTCCTGTCCCTCTGCCTCTGCATGACCTTGCTCCTGCTGACCTTGGACCAGGACCACCTTCCCCCTCCAGTGTTAAGCAAAATAGCATTTTAAACATGGGGAATCCTTAAACTGTAATCCTTAAACTTTCTGAAATGAGACAAAATTAGGATTGATATCAGCAAATGTATATTTATATTCTGTGCTGGCCTCAAGCCGCGTTTAACTTTAAACCAGATTCGTTATGAGAGGGTTTATAGCCAAGATCAACCTTACAAACATAACAGGAACCCATAAAAAGATCTTAAGACCTCTGGCTTCTGAGTAAATAGGTGCTAAAGAAGCTAGTTTTGATAGTCTTGTTTTCAAAGTAATTAATTTTTAACCTTAATCTTTACTCAGTGTAAGACATCATTTATTTTTCAGATGTATAAATTAATTTTTAAAGAAATTGGTCATATGTGGCAAGCAAAATCCATGTATGATGTCAATGTAGGCAAAACCCTAGTGTAATTTCCTTCAGCTTTTCTAGTACAGCTTACACATAATTTTTTTGTGGCACAAAATAATTTCATACTACATTAGCTATATAAGGAAAATTTTACAGAAAATGAAACCATAGTTTTGCTTGCAAAAGCTCAGCACCAGGTGTATATGAGATAATTGTAGTTAGATAATATTAACTTGTCCACAAAGTGCCCTGGATTCACCAACAATTATTTAGAATGCATTCAAGCCTTAACCAATAGCGGCATGTGACTGGAATAGTAATTCTTGGAAGGTAATCAGCAGCTGGACTGGAACCTATTCAGAATGAAATCTTGCTCTCTGTTACACGTTAGTATGCTGGGAATCAGTACCGCTGCTGATTTCACAAAAATAAGAAATTCAAGAAACTCAGTAGGGAATGATGACCTATGCTGAGTTCTGCCAGTAGATCCTGAAGCCAGGAAAGATCATGGAATGATTTAGGCTGGAAAGGACCTCTGGAGACCATCTGCTCCAGCCCCTAGAGCAGGTTGCCTAGGACCACATAGATTTCCAAGGATGGAGACTGCACCACCTCCCTGGGCAACCTGTGCCAGTGCTCGGTCACTCTCACAGTGAAAAAGTGTTTCCTGATGTTCGGAGGGAGCCTTCTGTGTTTCAGTTTGTGACCATTGCCTCTGTTCCTGTCACTGGGCACCAGGATCTGCTGCACTGTGCATGCCACTGGACTGCCCTTGAATCTTCTTTAACCTAATCCATCCTTTTGAAGAACGTGTAATCTTGATTTAAACATTACTAGGAACCACAGTCCAGAGACTTTTGGTAATTCTAAGCGTAAATGATTATACCTGGTAAATGACATGTTTTTCCGATAGCTTGAAGGGTGTCCCATTGTCTTTGCACTGCTCTCCTTGTAGGCACCTGGAGATTGTGCTCAGGTCTCCATAGCACATTGAATGAAACAAGCTGAGCTCTGTGGCTCTCACCATCAGGTGTGTTTTTGGATACTCTCACAGCTATTCTCGGAATCCTTCAGAGTGCAGCACCGTCCCCTGTGCATGGTGGCTGCAGTGCTCTGGCAGCAGCTGCATCAGTGCCAAATACTGTCTCAGAGCCCTTATGGCTACCTGTGAAAGAAGCACATTAAAGCTTTTACTCACATGAATAAACTCATAGAAAATGAGCACAGATCTTCATTACAACACATCCCATCACTGTAAATGTAAGTCAGGCCTGCCATTTTGCACTGTCAGACATGCTGCACTGCTCCTGACATGTGTATCTGCCACCATTGTTTGGCAGCAACCCTTGATGGTGTGCTTAGACTGTATAGAGTGAAATCTTTCTAAAAATTGATTTATTGTGAACTGTGAGCTCACAACTCTCTTTCCTGACACCCATATAGAAGAATGATTTTAAATTTCCCATTAGATCTGACTCTTTCCTCGTTTATTTCAGTTAGCCAAGCTATGGAGCTGTATACAAGCTGCTCCCGATTACAAACTAAGCTGAAGTCAAGAGCATGATCTCTTTAAGAAATAACATGTGTTGATCAGAAAAGCAACAGGCAGGAAGGAAAGCACAAAGACCCCTGTTTTACTTGGTGATGTCTCAGCGCAAGGGCAGGTAGGTGAGAAGGGAGAAGGCCTGGCCTGCCCAGAGTGGCCGCTCTGAGGAACACCAGCAGCCTAGCTTAGAAGTAGAGCCAGAGAGGTGCAAGTTTAGGAAGATTTCAGGCCAAATCTGTACTGGAGAGGGTTTCTGTGGGGCTAGCTCATGATGCCAACTCAGCCAAGATAGAAGCAGCCCCCAAGAAGCTGTAAATTGACCTATAATGATGCATGATTTTGTTCCATTTTTCAAGGCTACAATTCTAGGCAACTACCACTTTATCTTAAAGCTTGATTAAAGCTGCTCATGAGTAATCTGACACATGCTATGAATGTTATTCCTGAGGGGAACAAATGGATTATTCAAGGGCACACTGGGAAACTTCTGGATAGTCTCAGTATAGAGTGTGCGGTGGCCTTTTTGGGAACCTGAAGGCAATCTGACTGCTGGCCTGGCAGGCAAGTTAGGCAGAGAAGCAACTCGCTGAAGCAGGATTAGTCTGTATCTCTCCAGGAAGCAGTAAGAAAATCAGAATATTAGCTAAGCCTTGAGTCACTGGAAGTTTCTTTTGCATTATTTGTACCTATTGTTATCTGCTGCTCCTCTACCATATCTCGGATGCTGAAGGTGACTGTTGTCTCAAGGAAGCATCTCAAGGATGGTGATTGTTTGCTGAGCGGGTACCCGCAAGCAGAAAGTACTCATGGGAGCAGTGGTTGAGCGCCAAGTTAGTGACAGGTTACTGCTGGAAGGGACACCAAATCTGTGGTACATTATTGATTTTCTGTACAATGGTACCTGACCTGTGAAGAATCTGTAATCTCTGTATTTTTGTTCTGTGTTAGCAAAAGGCTTTTAATCTACTGCTTTCCTTACTGTGAGCCCCTGTAGGTAAAATCTGCTTTTCTAAGTTTTGAGTCTTGCACTTCCAAAATGATTTATTGGGTTTTGATATTTTAATACAATCTTGCATTAACATGGGTTTGCTTTTTCGCAAGCATCTTTACAACAAACACACTACACAGAAAATTAAAGCTTATTAAAAACCAAGTATCTAAAGAATAAAAACGTCATTGGGACATCCCTGGAAGTACCATCTCCCAGAAGCCAGAGAAGTCAACAGCAGATTTGTGCCAGAGCATTAGTAGATGGATGACATTTGCCCCTATTTACTGGTTTGGCTGCCTCACTACAGTTCCTGCTTCACGAAATAATCTTTCAAGAATGGAAACTATCATGAGAAACATCAACTAGGCAAGTATTACTGACACCTACAGACTGATTTACACTGGCAATGCACTGAAAAACACAAATGAAAGAATAGGAGTCTACAGACTTCAGTGAAAAGGATTTTATCTGTATCAGTGCCACTGGTTTATAATCCCTGAAGACCTGAGATACAGTGTTGATGAAAAGAGAATTGTTGTAAATGCCTCACATCTTCCATCAAACCTCTCTTCTACTGAACCCAAAAAATGCTGGTTATGGCACTGACAACTCTGCCAATGAAGCTGTAGCGCATAGCTATTTTTACAGCAGGGCTGTAACAAAATGAGATGGGGATTCAAAATGAACACCTAACACACTAAGCATCGCCTCTGGCTGAATGGTACTGAAATACTTTATTCATGTTTATGGTCCATTACTGTGATCGGTGGAGGTCTGTTAGCGCTGAATAGGACTGAATACATAGGACTGAATTGGTTAAACACTTAAATAGACACTAGGAAAACCGAAATCACAGTGGAACCTGTACAAAAACAATGTCTTTTTACCACTGTTAAGTCATTGCAGCCCATTAGTTGAAAATCAGTAAATAGTATGTAAGTTCTGCAACATTAACAGTACTCCTTAGCTATTGACAGCACAGACTCAACCATGGCAAAGTACGCAATTACATCCCAGAAATACCTGTGTAGTCACATCTAAAAAAGATTAGGTAAACAACAGTATTGTTTGCACTTATGCTAGATGCAAGAAGGACATGCCTCTTAAAAAAATCGATATAATCAGCCTCCATCAAGATTGGAGACTGCTTGCCTGTCACCACCAGCAGGAAGTCCCAGGATCAGTAGTATATGACCAGGACGGATGACTTCCATATGCAAACATTTGAAAATGCTTATACTAGGAGACAGAAAAAATTTATAAAACTAGTTTTAAACCAGTAACATAGTGCTTTGGTAGTTTCATCAAAGCCTTACTTTTATGATTTTTAGCTTCTTCCCAATTACCCGTTACTACCACTTCCTAAATGGCAGTTCTAGCCAATACCTACATTCAGGTTAACGCACAATTTATAAACTGGAATGGAAATTGCTCCCTATATCCCTGACCATAGCAACAACCCCAGCTCTGACAGAGGAGCTCTTTACACTGGGAAAGTACATACCTCTTTCTTTCAATGTCTCCAGGGCGTGATTTCCTCAGCAGATGTGTTAAAACAGAACAAGAAGAGAGACTATAAAGTTTTAATGGAATTCAGGATGCGGGTGGTTTTGCTGTTGCACAGGTAAGCAGATGATGCACATCCCGCTAACCCAACATGGGGAAGGAAGAACAGTTAATGCTAAAATATATCCTTTCGTTAATCTCTAGTGAAAAAATAGCCCCAGTTATGCTGAAGAGTTGCAGCTAAGTTTCTAGCGCTGCTCCAGAAATCTCAACCAGCATTTACTGTTTGCTGTTTCAGAGTGCCACCTCATGGTGAGGAACACGCTCGATACTCCAGTTTACCCGGCTGCTGCATACTTGGGAACTCCACAATCAGAGTTCAAATTACCCGAGACTACCTAGCAGCAGATAGATACGCAGGTTTCTGCAAGATGCAAACCTTTCCTTCCCCTTCCTGGTCATCCTGCGGAACAACTCTTCTTCCAGCTCGCCCCACTAACAGCGTCGAGCTGCTCTACTTTTGCATCTCTGGTGTACTTCTGGCAGTGGGGTTGTTTCTTATTTAATTTTTTTCTAACAGAATTGAACGGCATGACCTGGGTCAGCACTAACAGGCCTTGCTCACTAATTGCTTAGGACATTTTTATCCTAAGGCCTCATTCTTGTAGATTACTGAAGCTTACTACTTACTTTAAAATAACTACGCGCTTTACCTACCACAGTTCATAGAGCAATCTAAACAGAACAAACAATGGCAGGTTTGTTTCTGTTTCTTCCCTCTTCCTTCTGATACAGATCAACGCAGTTAGTGCTCCTTCGCTCATTCCTGACATCCGATTACTGATGAAAAAAAATTATTTCCTGTAAATTATTTCCCTAACAGACAGATTCTAATTCTTTCCTTCTTCCCCCTGAAGATTTTTTTATTTACTTCTTGCGAACCTCTGGAAAAAAAATAAAAATAAAATCAGTGCTCTTGATGAGACTGCCTTCTCTAATAAAGCAGGTAATAGATTTGTTAATCTATTCAAATGTCAATAAGCCTAGCATACTCACGGAAAACAAAGTTAAACTTCTGACTATCCCCCACAGTGAGCTGTCATAGACAAACAAGTAGAAAACGTTAACATAAAACACTCAGCAATATTGCAAAGTACACATTTTAATCTGCACCATTTTCATCAGTTTGGACTCACTTGTCTCTTAAGCAGCAGACAAGCATATCTGCAGTTTTAGCTGAGAGCTTACACAGCCTGCTTCCATCACTACTTTTCCTGAGGCAGCAATCTTTCATCATTCGATAGTATTTTGTAATTTTTCTGTACGGACTAATCCATCTGTATTAAGCCTTACTCTGCAGACATTCTGTATTTCTAGAATCCCCTTCGCCAGCTGTTCATTCTGCCATTTGTCTACCTGCATCTGGTGGCAACTCACAGGTAAGGCTTCAGAAAACTCCTCAAATTTAGGACAGTCCATTTATGAGTCATTACATTTTCATACAAATTCCCCATTTTGGCCAGCATTATTTATTAGCTCATTTTTTCTGGATACAGAATTTTTGCTATGTGGCAATCCAATTTTCCTGTGTTTAGAAACTTCTTTGACATGTATTTTTTTAAATTTTCTTCTCAGCAATGCAATAAAGAACCACCCAGATGGCAGCCACATCCTTAACCTTAATTTTCCAAAGACAACAGCAACTAATCACTAGGTAAGACTAGTAGTAATCTAGAACTCAGTGGCACTGTTCTTCACCTCACACTTCTTTCAAGAAAGGCCCTCTCTGGTGTAACTTTCCTTCCTTCAGCTCTGTGGTCACACTATGAACAGCAGCAACTGTTCCTTCTGTTTTCGAGGAAGGAGATGGTAAGGAGGAAAGACGCATCTCATTTTCCACTGCAACAAAAGGGCTGTAAGGAAATGAAAGGAACTGCAAGAGATGCGGTTTAGGTCTTAATTCGGGCCTTTTAACCACTGAGAAAGGCAAGTAGTAGCGATGGTCTAGGACTAATAACCTCCTCCCACACCCCTTTTTGATCAAGCATTAGCATGGTCTATTTTATCTGTAGTGAACAGGGTTTTTTGCCTGAAGCCAAAGTGACATTTAATTTATCCATCACTCTCTTCTGTACATTCAAGTCTCCTGTAGAAGATGAGGCACTTATTTGGACTGTTCCATACTGATTAAAGAGGCAGTGGACTAGCAACCCTCTCTTATGAAAGGTCACAGCAAATATGTACTCTTACTGACTGAATGCTGTGTGAAAAACAAAACAAAACAAAACTTCAGTCTTTCCGGTCTAAGTTCTTAGAGATAAGACAGGCCAATAACTTAAAGATTTACATATTGTCCCTTACTGCTTGGTAGTCCATACCAAACTTACAAAACAGCTATTATGAAATAATAGCTCCAGGAAAGAGCAATCTCATTTTTATTAGGAAATGCAAGCGGAATCAGAAGGGTAAGATGCTCTTTATGAAAAAATTTCTTCTGTGGCAGGCAGGACATGCATCTATAAAAATGACACTGCCTTGTACTGTGGAAATCACATTTCCATTTGTAATTCTGAACAGGCAACTTTGAAAAAAACCTTACCAGCAACTGCCTTTCCATTTGTGTAATACCCTTCTAGCAACTCTGACAGTTTTTACAGAAGTATCAAGAAAAATACATATTTTTCTACTGTCTTTAGTGTTATCTTGGGTAAAAGTCTTGACAGCTACCACCATATAGCCACTGCTTCCCCTCTGAATTGTAAGGAT
>NW_009624137.1:0-10000 GCF_000690535.1 Cariama cristata | reverse complement strand
ACACAAATACCACATAATACATCCTCTGAAGTCTTCTGCAGGGTTCAAATTACAGAAACATCTTTGAACGCAGGTGAACCAACTCTACCCCACATTAATTCCTGGCAGACTTACTTTTAAGGACAGATGCACATTTAATTTTGGAATAATCAGCCTTCACATAGAACTTAACAGCCAAAAACTGCGCTCAACAGTGGAGAATTTTTATATGGCATAGTACTTACAGATGATAAATTTCACTTTTGAGCTAACACTTATTTTTGATCTGGTGGCTAGCAGAACATCCTGGAAAACTATCAGTGTAAAAGTCTGTCTATTCTTGCATTCCTCCCCAAGTATCCCGTTTTGACCACCATTATACACAGTGTTAATTTAGGCCAGCCCAATCTAATACAAGAGTTCTTATTTGCCATAAATATATTTATCAAGCAAAATAAAGACCAGAAAACATAAGCAGATATAAAAACCCTACCTTGGTACTGCATCCACAGAAGATGAAGCTGGAACCTTGGGCACCTGACAATTCGTTGCTGCAGCCAGCTTTAAGGCAGACGATGGAACAGCACTTAAAGTCCTAGGTATATGTCGTGCATTGAGTGTGGTAATAGAGTTTACAGTGGCAACTGATGAGGGTACAGTTAGTCGAATGTTGTTCCCAATCAGAACCTGAGTTGTTGCAGAATTGGCAGCAGTTACTTGGTGACTCAGTGCACTGTGGGAACTCGAAGTCTGCGTTATATTTGAAGGCTGTAACAAGGCTGAGCCTGCTGTTGATGATGAACTTGTATGGACAAGTGCTGTAGGTGTAGTACTACTGAGGTGTAAGCCCTTGTACACTCCTGTAAAAGAAAAATGACAGCAAGCTCATTCTTCAGAAAATACACAACTCCAGACAGACATATCTCCACTATGAAAATCACGATGCAATCAAATGCCATCAAACAGCTGCATACCTGAGGCTTGAAGAATGCCATTCACCCCAATTCCAAGCACCACATCATCCTTCATTTTGAATCCCATCAGTTGTTCTGATGTAACCAAAGCTGAAGCAGCAAATTGAGCACTAACAGAATCCAGTGTCTTGGAAACAAAACCCTAAAAAGAACAATGGTGGCAAATATATGTGATTGAGGCTTCCAAAAGTCAGTACTCTCCCCATTTTAAAGCTACACGCAAACTAGTAAGACAAAAATCAATACATGTAAATCAGAACGGTGGCCCAGTCATTCTCTTGGACCAAACTGTCAGCATTTGGTACAACTAGCTAAAATCTGAACTGTGATTTTTTTTTTTTTCCCATGCACTTTTAGCTCCATTATAACAACAGAGAAGAAAATCCCCACAACTATTTAAAACACAAAGAAACTTATTTCCAAAGTTCTATGGAACAACATTGTTTCACAAGTCAACTTGTTTTCATGAAATTCCAAACCCAATTCAGAGACTCAGAGGTTCAGACTGCAAAGAACTTCTGAACCTTCTTATGTGTCGGTCACCATTCATCACTACACATTTATGAGTATTAGACACTTCCACAGCTGTATGGAGGACATATTTAGGAGTTAGATTTAGTTATTAACTAAAAATTCTGCTCTAAAAATCCCCCACTATCAAGAGGATAATGACATGGCTGGAGATCTCTGCAATTCATATTTCTAAGGCTTTGAAAATTTCATTAATTGACTGACCCATCTTTTTTTTTTTGTTAAGAGGGAGCAGAGGCAATGCCTGCCACACTCACCTGCAGTGTCCCTTCTAAACACTTTACAGAATGGCTATGATGTAGATTCAGGCGAAAGCCACTTTCCTGTTGGTTAGTTTCAAGGTTCTATGGCAACAGTTGACAATTAGAGATGAACCCTGGTGGGAAACAATGAGGGATAAATCATAGCACAGACAAATCCCTCACCTGTGATGTGTTGGCAGAGGAATTACTATTTGCTTGCTGTTGATGAATTTGTGCAAGCTGCTGTTTCTGCATTAGTGCCAGTTGCTGTTGATGTTGCTGGTATTGTTCGGCTGTAAATGCTGAACAAAATATAAAACGAGAAAATACTATATCAAAATACGTAGGTGTTGTGTATATAGACACATCTATTTTATAATCCTTAAAAAAAAAAATACACCACAGCAAATTCCTAAGAGCCTTAATGCACCTTTATGGCAAAAAGGCTGTCATCTTCCTAGAAATTTTTGTTCAAATTAAACTTTCCCTCTTTAAGCTGTTTTTTATTATACAGGCTTTAATTGCTCTGCTGCATTTAGCTCAAGATACCAAAAAAAGGAGGGAGAGGAGGGAACCAAAACGCAATCAAAACCACTAAGAATTCTCCAATAACCGATTGCAAAGAAATTACAGGTAGAAATAGCATCATCGTTTTCACTTTGTGAAACAACAGTATCTGCATTATTAGTAAAGTAGGTTTATATGCAAAACTTGAGAACTGCCTGCTTTCAGCCCTCACAGATAGCATTTTGAAGGTAGCAAGTACCTACAATTAAGATTTATGTTGAAGTTTAGTTGAAAACATTAAGTTGGGCATGCTTACAATTGTGCAGGCTATCACAGTATAGTATTTTTGTTGTTCTTAATTATACATGTACAAGCAACTCCATCAATACAGAATCTGATAGAACTACATCCTTCTCTAAAAATCTCTGAAAGGTGACCTAGTAGTCAGTGGATCACAAGTCAACTAGAATTTTATCCAGCTAGCCTGCAAGTATAGAATTGATAAAAACAGTGTTATGCGTGCAGATTTACAAGGGGACACCCAATGGTGCAGGGGAGGGGAGTCATCAGTCCATTGATTAACTTCATGAAATGTTTTGGTTTGTTTTGATTTTTAAATTTACATTTCTAAAATGAAAGGAAGTCTCACTTTTCAGTCTAAAACTGAATCAAGGCTGGAATGTGAACCCTCTTGCAAATTCAGTCTAGGATACACCTTTCAGATTTTTCCTTCAATTTTATCTTCAGATTGTACAGATGCTCACAAATAAGTGCTGTAAATAGTACTAATACTTCTAAAATGCAGTGGAAGTCACGCTTCTGGAGAAGTTCACTGTTTGGCAATAAATCACCACCACACTCGAATTCTGTTCCCAAACTGCAATTTTTAAATTTTTTTTGTTGTTTTATCTACTCCTTCAGGCTTGCTTGCCTGAAGAAAATCTGTTTCTATCAAAACTATAATCATCTTGTGCTTCTGGATTCAACAGGATTCTGAAGAGCAATTGTACCTTATGTATAAACTTGAATAACAAGAATTGGTATTTGGAAACAAACAGAGCAAACACTGCTGAGTGTACATTTTTCTAGTGTATTTGTGGGTTTGTTTTTTTTTTTTGTAAAACATTGTGCCAGCCAAATCCTTCTATTCCATGCTGAAAATAGCACTAAACTATTACCAGAACTTTGCTATCTGGGCACTTGGAGTTATAAATTTTTATTCAGCACATTCAAGTTACTAACTTTTTTACAGTAACATTCTTCAGCAAGTAGGGATGTAGCACTTATTTGTATTGCCGTAACTGACACATTACTTCCCAATACTCTTACAGTTAAATCTCACTTCAACTTGTTTGATTTCTTCAGTGTTTTAAAGTTATTCATAAGAGAATAGCTTAATAGTAACATGATTCATAAATGCCCTTACTAAAAAAAAACCAAAACAAACTAGAGTTTATAGACCAAATATTCAGGAGCTGGCTGTTTAAATTTAGTTTTTACTTTATATAAAACCCCCTTTAGATTTTATTTATTTTTTTTTTTTTTAAAACTGTCACCAAACACAGAAGTTAGAGCAAGAAAGCTTTAGCACACAAAGATTAGCATGTAGAAAGCCGAGTAGCAGTAGCAGACGGAGAAAAATGGATGTACCTTTCTCGTACGGACAAGTATTTAATTTATATTGATCAGTTAGTAGTGACTTATTAATTAAGTGCTTTTAAAAACCCTAAAATTTAGAATCTGTAGGGTTTAGCCAACACAGTGCCAATGATATTGAAGGTTCCATGTATTACAGTACGACATTTTGTTCAACAGTATGTCACTGTAAATATATTTCTTGGGAATAGGTTACGTAAGTGATGTAAATAAAGACAACTCACAGACTGACAAAGAAAATGGGCAAAAAGGGATATATTATACCACCACCTTTGACTGAATTAAGATTAAAATTTCAACCGCCATAACCATCTCACTTTTGTCCATTTAAGTAAGTAAAATTTATTAATAGTTAGTTTTCAAGCCTTAAGTGTATTTTATAGCTAAAATCTAAAGTAGAATTGTAATAAGTACAGTCACCTACTTTGGTTTAACCAACTCCAAAATAATGTTTTCTTTTGAAAAAACAGTAAATAAAGTTTACTGAGACAAGCTGTGTTTGTTTAGGATAGCCATTATTTAGGACAGTCTTTAAATGCTCCCCCTTCTTTCTGGAAGCAACATTTAGAAGAACTGTATTTTTCAAGTTGTGCATCAGAATATTTCTTTTTAAGTAGTCTGTGACTCTTAAAGCTGTCAGTTTCCCACCACTATGAAAACAGTTATACAGCTGTCAAAGTAAACAGGTGACAGAAGAACCTCTGCAACCACCACCCTCATCTACATTCAAACTGCTTATCTTCTGCTCAAATATCCAAA
Organism: Cariama cristata; assembly: GCF_000690535.1. Classification (NCBI taxonomy): domain Eukaryota; kingdom Metazoa; phylum Chordata; class Aves; order Cariamiformes; family Cariamidae; genus Cariama; species Cariama cristata. Next base: position 5,352 of record NW_009624137.1, on the reverse strand, counting down.
CACACTTAAAATACCACCTCAAAAAAAAAAAACAACGGAAATGGCTATTTACCTGTCATATCTGAAAATACACTCAAGAATAATTTATTTCAAGTTTTCCAATTTAGGTTAAGACATTTAGCAATGTTTTTGTTGCTTCCCTTATTAAAGATAAAAGCCTACTGGACATTTCAAAATACTATTTACAACACTGTCAGAGATTTACTGTGAAATTGAGTTAATCAGTTGCATCCAGTTTAGAAACACAATACTGTCTATAAAGGATTGCTGCAAGCCACAGCCTCCTAACATAATCTGATTGATATTCCTTTTCCATTCTACAGCATATCCAGATACACTACTGTACCAGAAGAGGCTACAGATTGTAATTACATAAGCTAGCTTTTCCCTCTCCATGCTGAAGAAGCACTACATTGAAGGTTTAAGTGAAAATATTACTACTACTGAGAACTCTGCAAACCAGAACTAATCATTATTTCTTCTGAAGAACTACAAAAGTAGGATAGCATACTTTATTCCTCTTCTGTTTAAAAGCCACCATCTATTCTAAACTGAAAGAGGGAAGATTTGAGTTGGATATAAGGAAAGTGAATGTAGTGAGGCACTGGAACAGGTTGCCCAGAGAAGCTGTGGATGCTCCATCCCTGGAAGTGTTCAAGGCCAGGTTGGATGGGGTTTCGAGTAACCTGGTCTGGTGGAAGCTGTCCTTGCCCATGGCAGGGGGTTAGAACTAGGTGATCTTTAAGATCCCTTCCAACCTGAATCATTTTACAATTCTACGATTTTGCTCACTAACACTGTCACCAGGTTTCTTCCCCTCCTGCTCTCAGAGTCATCTCAACTGAAATATAAGCCTCTGGATTGTGAGCTGTAAGTTGCTTCTGAAAACTATCATTCCCATGCACAAAAAAAAATATTTGTATGTATTTTATGTGAAAGTACTTCCACCTATTTAACCTTACACATTAATTTTCTGTTGCACACAATTGTGACTGGAATTGGGGAAGGCTTTCTGGCAAATCACACATAACTAAACTTCTCAAAGAGCTAGTCTTAAGTTCAACTGTCTTTTTTTAAAAAGCAATTCAAGTGGAATGCCCTGCAGACCATAAAAACGTAGCTGCTATTAATGGGTTAATTATGACTTGCAGGGAATATTTTTTTTCTTGCCTGCAAAGCTAGCATAGATGCAACTGCACAGGTGCCAAATCGAATATCTTGTTAATGTAACTTTCTCTAGAAAAACAGTAAGGGCATCCCTAAGAACTTTCTTCCAGAAATTTTATTACCTCTTCTCATTTTTATTCTAAAGAAGAGAAAGGGCACAGCTGGAAATCTTTCACCTGTGTCACAGAAAAATGGTAAATGTAGAAGTAGTAAAAAAGAATATAACTTTCTTGTGTGTCATACATTGGCCTTTATCTGCCTGGGAAAAAAGTAGCAAGCAAGAAGCCAGCCCAAACCTTGTCTATACACTTAAATCAGTAACCGTGTTTCTGGTAACTCAGAAGAGTATTGCTACACAAATCTACATATTCCTGATATTACTGGAGACCTTCAAAGCTTTAAAAAAAAATTAGTAAAGCAACAGACAACAGCAGCTTCAAGTTAAAAAAAGGGACAAAACGTAACATTCAATGGTTAAAGACAACACATGTGATTTTAAAACAGATTCTTGCTTCAGCAGCCCTAGACAGGAGTGCAGTGTTTATAGTGCAGCTCTTCTCAAACAGCATGCTAGGGCCAAAGTGGTCATCGTTCCATCATACAGTAGTGACTATTTAATAACACAGCATTTACCAAATCAGACAGTGACAAAACATCCAGTTTCATTCACTACACAGAATACAGTGAAGGGCAAAGGTGGGAATATCTCAACCACCACTACTGATACACTATAAATAAGAACATTATCATTTCAGAATATCTCAACTGTCTTTCATAGCTAACAACTATACCTTCCCCCAAAACTTCTACAAACTTTCCAAGACACTTGCAGTAATTTATGCAACTCACCTGACTCCTGAAGTTAACCTAACCCAACTCCTCTCCTAACCTTAAACACTAGAAACCTTTAAGACACAACCCTACCTGGAGTTATCCACACCTCAAGATAGTTGTCAGAAGATGAGTAGTTCAAGTTTTACTGAGAGACTAGGCTACATGAATGCTTCTTACTTGTTTGCTTGCAGCATACTGTTTTGAACTGGAACAATTACAACTCAGTATGCTTCTGAATTGTTTCCGGTAGAGATCCAAATCAAGTTCTAACATTTCAGTTGAGACAACGTTCAGGATTTTACGTCACTGCATCATGCTATGCTGTTATCCTCTTCATTTAACAGCTTGGGACAATGCACGCACCTATTCTATAACTGTATTAGTGCCATGCTCTGGCAGCAAGAGAAACGTTTTCTGGCTTACAGACTGCAAAAAAGGAATGAAGGTAGAACAAAAAGCTTCAGGAGTTTGCAGCTATGAATGCAAGGAAAGAAATGTTACTGAGACTGGCTAACAGGACAAATCACTGCTTAGTACCTCCTTAGCAACAGCCACAAATCTTGTGCAATAACTCAATTTTTTTTTAACAACACACTACACCATGAACATGTTTTCCTACAATCACCTACACAACTATAAGCAAGATGTTTGTAATCTTTGGGATAATGACATACCAATTTTTTTTTCCTCAAATTAAGCCACTGAATAATATCTTTCAATTGAATGATTCTGTTTACAGATCTACCAAATTCTGTGGGATGCTGATGCTCAACAGGTGGTGTTTTCTGGAGCACAGAGTAATAGTGATGCTGTCAATGGACTTGTCAAAGATCCAGAGTTCTAAGCAGTTTTATACTGCAATATAAAACTATTTCTACAGTCCTAAGTAGTTTTACTACAGCATTTAACATGTACTAGCCTTACAATGCTGTAGCTTACGTTTAGCTTCTCTGAAAATGCAAGTCCTTCCCAGAAGCGGCCGAAACCAGTGAGGAAGGCGGCTAGCTCTGGAACCTGTATGAACAGATTGGTCTTTGTATGATAAACACCACAGCCTCCCCTCCTGACTATGGCTGCAAGTTTTACTGTGAGGTAACTCATTAGTTGTTACTCTGCTTCCCTGAAGTAGGAAAATACAGACTTACAGAAAAACTGACCACAAGAACCAGTTTCCTAAAAACCAGGAAGCATATCCTAGAAACCAGAAAAATATGTGTAAACTCCTGCTCCCTCTACTATCTTTCCTTTTGATTTCCTGCATGGATGACTCTCACTAGATTTGCCAGGGAAACTGCACAAGCTTTGTGGAGTAAACACAATGACCTATCCAGGTAACTGTTTTTTTGTGTTTTTTTTTTTTTTTAAATAAAGCTTAAAAAAATTTTACTACTGAGAGACTCAAATAGCTTGCTTAAACCTTTCAGCAAATGCCTCAGTCCTGTTAAGCATCTACAGAATTAGATATTTAAATGAGAGTAACTTAAAAAAAGCAGTTGCTTCATAACATCAAGACAGGTATCCATTCTCATGAGCAGAAATGTTATTTCATGAGGAAAACTGAAGCATTAAGATTATATTGGGTTCAAAGAACCTCTCTCAAAATCCATTCAGAGGACTGGGTTCCCTGATCCTTCCAGCTGAAGTAATGGTCATTAGAAAGGCAGTTTTGATCAGGTAACGCTGGAAAGACCATGTAACTAAAGCTTCCAATTGAGAAATCCCATAAAGTACAGAATTACTAAAGCATGTGGAAAGATGATGTATCATGTTACAATGTTTTCTTAAGGGAAATACATGAGAGTAACACATCCCTGCTGTAGAAGACAACAATTAGTGGTTACTAATGCCAAAGTGCATGCAAAGCAAACATCATTCACAGTACTAAGTAATCCAGAACATCACATTTTTTATCTCTATCTTATTAGAGATGTTATCTGGCTTACATCGCCTGGTTAAAGATTGTCTACTGTATAGCAAGTTCTCACCAGTGAATTCGGAAGATTGGAGAGACTTAGAGCCATCAGTGTGATTTAGTATTTGATGCACCAGACCCAAAGATGTTTCACTTTCTGAAAAGAAGTTCAAGATTGATTTTACTTAAACATGGCATTATTAGACACTATGAGAACATGAATCATTATGTCCTTGATTATTACTAGAACAGCCTTATATTTCAGCCCAACAGAACTTAAGTGTGAAATTCCTAACATCAGAACTCTAGACTTGGAAATTACAAACTACAGATAAGATATATACATATATATGCACTCCCTACCTGGTAATGGAAGAAAAACAGCCAGAAAATAATTAATGAGGATTTTTACTAGGCATTGAATCAAAACTAGAAAAGCTTGCTATGTATTTATATTTGTCTGCCCATCATTCTTAATAGCAGTTTCCACCAAAATATCACAGGCCAGTTGGGGTACACACAGTTTACTCTGCAGTTATAAAGGTGACCATCCTCACACGGGATGCAGACAAAGTGCAACAGCTTACAAAAGCCCGAAGATCCAGCACCTTGGAAAAAAGTATTATTCTAACTGGGATGAAGCTGAATGACAAAACCCAGCGTAACTACAAAAATCTCAAAGTCTCCAGAAGTGCTCAGATGTTTTAAGTGTTCCCCAACCCCAGTCACATTTTCCAGACTAAGAGAGGCTTTTCCTTTTAAGATTTCCTCTTTCAACTAAACCTAGGGTGGGCTATAAACATCTGTTACTCCCAAGGCCATTGCTTCTTCAACTAGCATCTCAACATCTCAGCCACACACGGCTCAAGGCTGTTAAGTTCCAATGACAACTGAAAATGGCCATTACAAATGTCAGTATTTTTCATAATCAAGTTTATCCTGCCATGTGAAAATAAGCATTTGGAAAAGGGAAAACAGTAAAACAGACAGCAGTATTGAGACTATTACAGATAGAAGGGTTAAATAAGATCTAAACACAGCCAGCGATAGCATGAAAGCAATGAAAAGGTAGGATAAATCCATCTACTCTGGTCAGAGGAACTAAGGATTGAGGAGCTTCCTCCTGCTTCTTTCCATGAAAGGGATGCCTGAAGACAGGTGTCAGGTATCCTTACTGAGAACATGAAAAAACAGTATAGACCCATCAACCAACGTTACAAATTTGGAGATGGAAATGCTAAACACACATTTGGGAAATGAAAGCATAGTTCACCACCCTGCTGGATCCCCAAGTGTGCAAACTTGCTTTTAAAAAGCAGATCAAGAGACACAAGAAAAAGCACCCAAGTTTACTGCGAAAAATGTTACTTCTATGGAATTCCCACAGAAAGAGTTACTGAACAGCAGAGCGCATAGAATCATAGAATCATAGAATCATT
>NW_009624136.1:316-959 GCF_000690535.1 Cariama cristata | reverse complement strand
GAAACTGAAAATTAGTTAGGACAAAACTTTCTCATTTTTCATGCTCAAAATAAAAAATACTTGCATTTGTGGTAGAAAAGTACTTTAAAGAAGGCAGGAGTTCACTCAGATACTTCTGTCAGTGTTATTTGCTGCATTACTTATAGAACTTGGATTGACATCCACAGCTACAGCTCTTATTTATTCCATTTCTACATTCATATAAAATTGTCACCTTTTAAGTTATTAAACTTCACAGCGTGATTCAGTAATGCAGTATTTCTTATCCAAATTATTTGAATAGATTACAAAAAATTCAGATATTCGGGAAAGTCATCATTGGTTCTTATTAAATTTTGAACGTTTGTTTAAAAAGCAAAATGCATTAAAATGTAATTGATATGCTAAAAATTCATTTGAAAGAAATTCCTTAATCTCCATCCAATCATGGATGCAACTATTAAAAATAACTTTGAGTGTTGGACTCTGTCTTTCCTCTTACCAGCTGTGCCCTGGCTCCTGAGCGTAACCCTGCCCTGTGCTGCACCATTTACACCAGCATATGCTGATGTCCACTGGTTTTGCCTCATTGGCATCTCAACTCTTACGTCTGAACTGCTCCTCCTTCGTGTCTCCTTCCACTGCTCTATTTAAGTCTTCTGCT
>NW_009624136.1:0-255 GCF_000690535.1 Cariama cristata | reverse complement strand
AATGTCAGTAAGAGTCTCTGGCTGCTTTCTGCCAACAGATGTATGTATTATACACGTTCATTGTCCGTTTGGATGCTCTGTCTAAATCTATGTGATGCTAAGTTTTACGCACCATGATTGTCAATTAGTTACAGAGTCTGAAAGATTTTTACAGGAAATCTGCGAGATTAGGAGTAAGCCCTCGGGGAAGATGGCAGAAGTCTTGTGACACGGCGTATTTAAACCAGAATTACTGACACGGTCGTCCTGACAGAG
>NW_009624135.1:820-1322 GCF_000690535.1 Cariama cristata | reverse complement strand
AAGCACCCAGCACCAAGCATCAGCGCCCAGCACTGCACACCACCACCATGCACAGTGCCCAGCACCAAGCACCCAGCGCCCAGCACCACTCGCAGCACCACTGGTACTCTTGCTCCTTCCATTCACCCTCCCGGCCGTGATTGATCCAAGGTGGCGGTGCCCGCTATAAATCCTGCGCCGCAGTCACTTCAGCCTGAGAGCTGCCTGATAAATATTTAAACCGGCTCATAAATCACAGGCCGGCAGAGCGGGGCTCTCCCACGGCTCCGGCCTCTTGGCACAGAGCAACCAGCCCTGGAGCTCGGTAACTGGGGAAATAAAAAAACCCAAACCCAAAGAAATGGTTTGGGTTTTTTTGGTTTTTTTTCCCCCGGTCCTGAGCCATGAACCCCCTTCACCTCGGAGCATCTCTGCCCGGGCACGGGGTGTTTATGCCTTGCTCTGAGTCAGGCTTTGCTGGGGAGTGTAATGAGGCATCAGCCGGAGAGGCCAGGCGAGGGGC
>NW_009624135.1:304-650 GCF_000690535.1 Cariama cristata | reverse complement strand
TGCTCCTGGTTGGGAGGGTCCCTGGGCTGAATCCCGTAGGAGAGGTCATGCATGATACCTCCCCACCCCACCCCGGGTTTGCCGGAGCCTCCCCAGGAAGAGGCTCTGTCTCCTCGGCGAAGGTGCTGAGCAGCGGGCTGCGACTGCCACCCCTAAAACACACATCGCCGCTGGGCAGGGCTCCGGGACCGCTCTGGTTTCGGTGCATACATGCCCTCTCCCCACTCACCTTCTTCGTGCTCATTCCCTGCTATGAAGATCAGTGGCAGAGGTGCACATGCCCTCATTAGGTTTCAGAGTGAACACCCCAACCAGCAAAAGGGAGAGGCGCCGCCTGTCTCGCCCC
>NW_009624135.1:0-238 GCF_000690535.1 Cariama cristata | reverse complement strand
ACTGGGCATTGCCTCCTGCGGGATTCTGGGCCGAGGCCAGAGGAATCTCAGCCCTGCAACAGAGTGGAACAGTTTTTCCCTCCAGCATGTTAACTCTGAAACCTATCAACGGCATGTTCATAGGTGCCAACGCTAATTTCCACTGCTGTCTTTTTTAGCAGGCACAGCTAGTGCAGGACGGGAACAGAAATCTCCAGAGGGGCCGGAGGGAGCGAGTGCCCCATCCCTGGCCTCCCCC
>NW_009624134.1:0-212 GCF_000690535.1 Cariama cristata | reverse complement strand
GGAAGGACTGGGGGCACTGGGAGGAGTGGGAAGGACTGGGGGCATTGGGAGGAATGGGAAGGATTGGGGGATACTGGGAAGGATTGGGAAGACTGGGAGGGATTGGGAGCACTGGGAGGGATTGGGGCCACTGGGTGGGATTGGGGGCATTGGGAGGAGTGGGAAGGACTGGGGTTACTGGGAAGGATTGGGGTCACTGGGAGGACTGGGAG
>NW_009624133.1:50310-64130 GCF_000690535.1 Cariama cristata | reverse complement strand
CAGGTAGACCACATCCACTGCCTTTCCCTTATGCACCAGGTGGATCACCTGGTCCTAGAAGGAGATCCAGGACTTGCCTTTCATGAACCCATGCTGGCTAGTCCTCATCCCCTGGTTGTCCTTCACATGCCTTGTGATCTCACTCAGGATGATTTGCTCCATCACCTTTCCCGGTACTGAGGTCAGGCTGACAGACCTGTAGTTCCCCGGATCCTCCTTCCAGCCCTTCTTGTAGATGGGCATCACATTGCCTAGCCTCCAGTCGTCTGGGACCTCACCAGTTATCCAGGACTGCTGGTAGATGATGGAGAGTGGCTTGGCAAGCTCATCCGCGAGCTCCTTCGGTATCCTCGAGCGGATCCCATCCAGCCCCATAGACTTGGTCATGTCTAGGTGGAGCAGCAGATCGCTAACTGCTTGCTCCTGGATAATGGGGGGATTATTCTGTTCCCAATCCCTGTCATATATCATCCCTGGATATTATCAGTAAGGATGTCCTCCCTCAAAATGCAGCTCATTGCATGGAGGCTGTAGAACATCTTTCAGAACTTAACAAGTTTTGGTCCTAGAGGTTTCTTGTACCAAATCATTGACCAACCACTCTTGTGAAGATGTCTCACTTTGTAGCCATTTCTGAATGTGCAGAGTCAATCAATTCACTTGCAAAGCTGTTTGGTAATGATAAGTTACTCCTGTTTCCACTAGTGATGATCAAAATTCTTTCAGTATTTGTCAGGTTTTTATGATTTTATGTTGGCAGTTGGGGAGGGTCTCCAAGAGATAATATATTTAGCCAAGACATTTTACAAAGAAAATAATAATTTTAAAAAACTGATAAAGTGTCATTTTTACTCTCCTCATGACAGGGGAAGAAGATACTAAGTTTTCTCTTATTTAGTGCCTCAGACATGCAGACTGTAGCTATAGTAAACATGGTTCGGTAACGGGGACTGTCAGTTTGGCCTCTGTCATTCCAGGCCAAGCCTCTCTTGTTTCAAGCTGGCTCTACCTGAATGAAGCAGTCTCGGTTTGAGCAAATTGCAAAATGTGGGGCAAGGCTTGCTCATGCCTTCAGTGAATACCTTTCCATTGACATCAGCGAGACGTTGGCCAGGCTTCAGTGTCATCATCGTATTCTACCTATTGTGATAAATGCATCTGTTTGCAATGTTTATACGGCTCTGTGAGGGACAGCAAGTTCTCAATGAAAACAGTCCTGTTTGGCTACAGGTTAAAATGAATATGTAACAGGTTGTTTAATTCCTTCTGGAATTTGCAGGTTACTAGTTCAGAAGTTAATTCTAAGTGCCACTGGACTTGACACAGAGTCAGGCTACATTTGTTTCTGTGCAGTGGCTCTGAAGTTAGCCCACAATGTTACTGTAGTGTTAAAAATGAGTATTTGAGTAGGGATTTCCATAACAGAAAATGATTTTTTCAAAGCATGTATGGATGTGCACTGCGTGTACTTTATAAAAGGAAATGCTTTTCTGTTGTTATAATCCCCTCTGCTATTTCTAGCAAATATTCATTTGACTTGTAGGCTGATCCATTTCCATAAAGCTCCTCTGTCCTTAACAATCACGTCATGCAACTGTCAGAATCCCCTGTTTGTGATGAGGCATGGTTTTCATGGGCTTTATCCTGTCACAACCATAGTAAAGCATCAGACATGCAAAAGTAGATGAGTTGTGAAAAGCAGAAAACCTTTGGTGCAGCTTTCTGTTTTTAGATTTTAGTGATTAGGAAAATTACGAAGTGTATTTGTAATGGCATATTTCTGCACCGGTTAAACGCTTTTTTGTGCTCTAAGACCTGTGGGGTTTTTGTCAGCAACATAAAATATTTCAACAAAGGTAAATTTGAGGGAGGGATTGATTTGTTTTCACATACATTTTATAATAACACTGAATCCTATTTATTCTTTCTGTTGATTGCTACATGGGTGGCTTGAGTTGTATGTGGTACAACACACTTAGTTCTTGCAACTTCTTTACGATCATTTGTACAAAGTAATTTTCTTTGTGGCCAAACTGAGAGCGGTAAGACATGTGGTATGAGCTTTATCTCAGCATGCTTACAGACTATGTTGGAAACCACAGGATTCCTCAATGCATTTAATAAATAACACGTGTCATCCATCTATCAGCTGAATTATAGTGCATCGCATAAGCTGAAGCAGTCAGCTGACCTGTTTATCTTCACCCCCCCACCCACCAGTTCTATTCAGTGAGAGCAGAGTTATAGAAGTTTGGGAAAAAAAAAAAAGCCATTAATAGAAGGGAGGCAGAAGATGATGAATTAAGGGAGCCTCCATTAATTTTTCATTTTGACAGATTATCGTCTGTCAAAAGGCAGAGGAGATGTTTCTCGTACACAGAGCCAGGGAGCTCGCTCTTTGTAACACAGACTTATGTTTTTCGCATGAATTAGGTAGTGGGCACCAAAAGGATGAAAAATTCATGACAATCTATAATTTACATGCTAGAAGATAAATAATGAACTAAATCCTGTCATTAAATTGGTCTTTCATTTTTTCTTAATCCCTAGGGTGATGAATCTGATTCTGCAACAGCATTTAGTAGAAATTGATTTTTTTTTTTTTTTTTGGTGGTGGGCAAAGCTGTTTAAAATACTTTTTGTTATAAATAGCTTGAGCAGCACAGTACATTGCCTTAGGCTGAATGATATGCCAGCCTATTAATGTAATAGTACATTAAGATTGACATTAATTAATGTCAATATTAACATCACCTTTTCTAAACCACGTTGAGCTACAAAAAAAAGAAGACATAAATATTGTAGGGTTTGGTTTAATTAACTTTGAGTTTTGTTCAAAAAAAAAAAAAAAGTCTGACATATTGTGAAACTTCCTTTATTCAAATGGTATTAACATGGATAAATGGGCCTTAGAATAAATGGGTGCTTTTCACATCACTTAATGTATGCCAAGAGACATGGCCTCATTTCAAACAAGTGTGTTTTTTTCAGATAAGACATTAGGGTAAGTAAAGTTTCACTGTGTGTAGTAAATTATAAAAATACAAGCCTCAAAAGAAAAATCCTAACAATTTTAGTTGTGTTGTAGGCTGGTTACTAAGGGCTGGTGGAACTGTTTAACTTTCTTTGTGTGCTCCTTACAGAAGGCAGAGTTAAAAAACCACAACTCGTACTATATGAATGTTATAAACTAGTTTACTCGCAATTTTTGTAACTCCTCCTTTCTTCTAGAACGTTGTGCAAATACCTGTGTGGAAAAAAAAAATTGTTTATGCATATGTACACATGTACGTGTATGCGCATACATACATGTATAGGACAGAAGCTTGATCAAGCTCAATTGCTTTATATATTACTGTCTGATCTGATGTTCATGGAACACTGCAGAGCTCTCCATGGGAACTGGACTGTTTCTCTAGAACAGTTTTCCTTGCAAATAATAAGGTCCCTGAACTTTAGTACCCAAATGCTCAGGGTGGCTTAACTATCAGTGCAGGCCAGATCTCTGTAGAAGTCAATGGGACTTCCAGCAGATACAGGGTTTACTTGGGTATATGTCCCTCTCTCTACGGTACTGAGAAATATTTGGACACATATCTCACTGACCTGCATTTTGAGGGAGGACGTCCTTACCGGATGACTCCTGTTTCAGATGGTTTCCTTGTCCCTGTGATAACTGAGACATGAATCAGCAAGAGCAGCAAACATAAGACCGCATTATCCTGTTCAAAAGTACCAAGAGAATTAATCACAGTGGAGCAAATCCTGGTTATGACTGGGTCCGTAGCCATGGCGGTTCCCATTCTGTCACCCTGTGCTCATACCTGGTGACTGTCATGTGCTGTGAGATACAGGCAAGGTCTGCAGGGGAGCTAATGTACCATAATGCATTTTAACTTATCTCTGTAGATGTTCTTTTGGCTTCTAGTTTGCAGGAAATACCTCCTAATGAGTTGCCATAAAGAAAGCCAAGCTAATGACAGACTGATTTAATGCAAGTTCATGCCATTAATTTCTAGAGATTGGTAGATTGAATGAGGTTCCTGAAGAGTATTACAAAAATGTTTCAGTTAATTCTAGCTATTATCTGGAGTAATGAGCAGTACCTGCTGTGCATGGCCTCCTTCCCATCATGCGGGTTTCGGGATGCTGTACCTGAGGCTAGGAGGCTTTCTGTGTGTGGCACAGCACCGCACCACCTTCTAAGACCTGCCTAGTGTCATTGGGATGAGTATGTGGGGGAAATTGCCACGCCAGCTGTTTTTCCCCATGTAGAGGTGGTAGCAGTGGTAGATGTCCCAGGTGTCGAGCGGAGGCTCTGTGAGGAGCGCCTGGCTGCCAGGGAGCTGTGAGCTGCCAAAAGAGTTGTTCCCTTTTTCTCCCGAGGACATTGGAGATAAACTGGTCGAAATCATCCTATGGACCAGATTTCACTTCTGAGTGTTCACATAGTACTAGAACTTAAACTTTCTGATTCTTTTGCCTACTTAGCCTTACAGACAAATGGAACAAGAAATTAAATTATTAAAAGCACTTAATTTTTAAAAGGGTCTAAACGTGGCAGTGAACCTTAAACTTCTAAATCATTCTTGTGGCGCTGTCCTCAACTGCTTAGAAAGCCACTCAGAACACTAGATTTTGGGTTTGTTCATAACATTTTTTCAATTTTCATTTAACAATCAATCAAGATCCTTTGTCTTTCAGCCTGTTGCTTACCGATCAGATATCTGTCATTTTTTTCTGGATTTATTGAGAGAAAAGTGTTCCTTTTCTATGTTCCTGTAGTTACTTAACAGACTGGGGATTAAACACTGCATTTCCCCTACTTCCAGCTCCAAGCGTTTTTCCAAGCAGCACATTTCTCCCCAAATATTTGGGGGTTTGGGAGACCATGCTACTGGGGCTTCTCCTGCTGTCCGCTGCTGGTAACTGGTCGCCTTACCAGAAGCCCACGGGGCTGCCAGCCACCACCCAACCTTGCTCTCCAGAAAGTGCCCCCTCCACCCCAGTTTGGCTGCCCACAGGCATTTCCCAGGGTTTTGGCATAAATCACGTTGTTTGCAGTATCTTACTGCAAATCAGAGCTTGAATGACTCCTTCATCTAGAATGGGGGGCCATTATCAGCCCATCAGGTTCAGGAAGGTTTCACTTGGCTGATGTCGGAGCAGTGCCTTTTGGATAGAAACCAACCGCATGTTTGATATGTTGAGCCCATCTCAACACCATGGCTTATCATGTTCCAAAATCCCCTGGGAAGTTGAGCCAGAGGGTACACTGTGCTAGTTTACACCAGCTAAGGACCTAACCTAATTCTGTATGTACAGCAGTACCTTTATTGCTCTGATTAGCAATGCCAGTCGTGGCATCGCAATGAAACAAGACAGGTAGAATCTCTCCTTGCTGAGCAAGACGTTCTTCAGCTTGTGCTGTCTATACCATTGGGACGAATGGTGTCTGAATTTCATCCTGAGCAAGGCAGTAGGATTTTTTTCTGTCATTGATGTTGTCCTGGCCAGCAGGAGGCCATGTAATATATTTTTAACACATCTGGGCTTTATAGCTTATTTACTGTAACAAATGTGTGGGAAATATTGGTGGGCTTTCAGTGCAGATTATGCCTTTGTAGCTGTCCAAATTATCTTGGCCTATTTAAACACATTTAATGCTATTTTAGTCTTGTTGGTATTCACATTGCTCACTGGTTTAAATGCAGCCTTGGGGGCCCTGTGGGCTGGAGCTAGAAATGAGATTCTCCCTATGGAAGCCCTGTGGAGTCATATGGTAGATAATGGGATTGATCCAATTTCCGTTGAAGTCTGTGGTGGCGGGATTGAGTCCAGTATGTTGATTAAAATTTTGTGCTTGCTCATGAGACTCGGTCTGCGATCGATAAGTAGAATGACATGAAATATCAGAGGAAAATTTATGCAATGCTTTTTCTGAAAAAAAATTTATACATTGTTTCAGGACTGCCTCACTGTCCTGCATATATTCACTGCTTTTAACCTGTATAAGCACCACATTTAAAACTTAATAATTGATAAGTATTTTCTCCTGACTCTCTTTAGAGTCAAATTTATTTGTCACATGGGATCTGTATTTAAAATTTACAGGGTAATGGGCAGTTGACATGGGAGACAAAGTCTAGATACTTCGCCTTGAATCCAAAGGCAGTGTTACAGTTCAGACTTTTGAAGCCTTTAAGATGTGTCAAACTGTAAGATCCCTTTTCTTCTGGCCCCTCTTGTTGCCTGTTCTTCAACCTGTGTTGAATACAGCTAGTCTAAGATGTCATCCTACTATAAATGTACTTGGGGGTTTGTTTATCTTTTCTATAAATACACACTGAATGTCTGTGGAAATTAATTGCTTTTCCATTTGATCTTCCTTTTACTGCATTGACTTTTCTTTTTAATAATTTTATTAAGGCCCTTGAAAAATCAAGTACTTCAGATACTGTCTTCTTTAATATTTTTCTTTAATCCTGAGTAGGAAATCCTTATGATTGTAGCAAAAGAATTCTTGTTAAATTCTTCAGGCTTTTGGTAATCTTCATTACTTTTCAGGATTAATGAAAACCAAAGTTGGCTTGTGTAAGGCAACACTAGCTCTAACCATTTCTTGGCTAACTACAAGGAAAAAAGAACTTGTTACAACGCTCACTGAACTTAATTTCTTGTAGTGGGGGTAAATTTGAAGTACCTGATAAGGTTTATGGACTTCCTAAGGAAACTTCATAACTTGTTTGAGAAGTTTTTCCTGAATCCAGACAAAGTTAAAAAAGAATAATCCAAATGGGTATTTCCAATTTCTTTCTTTTCTTTCTTTTCTTTCTTTTCTTTCTTTTCTTTCTTTTCTTTCTTTTCTTTCTTTTCTTTCTTTTCTTTCTTTTCTTTCTTTTCTTTTTTCATTGGAGGGGTGGGGGGTGGAATTTTTGCCCATTCACTCAAATGGACCAGGACCCATTCACAGAGAGCACTGCAACAGGAAAGGGCACTCAGGAAGTTTTCGGTTTAGTTTTCCTAATGGCAAATTTCCATGTGTACGTGAGGCAAAATCAAAACTTTGCAGTTGAAAAAGAGCCCTGTCCTTCTGGAAACAGTTCACTGTGCCATTGAAAACTGACTAGCATTGGGAAGCAGCTAGAGAGAGCCCGTGTATAAATTCTTTGCAAGGCTAAATATAATGATATAGTATCTTACTGAAATCAAACATGCAGAATTGGATTACGACCCTTTTTTTGGGACAACACACTGTTTAGCATCCCAGAATTTAAAAAATGAACTGGCAAGGCGTTTGGTATCTTTTCTAAATGATAGCGTATAACCAAATACACTGTATAGTGTTTTGACATGCATTTTAGCATAGTTCTGTATGACATATAATTTCCCTTTTATTGTTCCTTGAATTAAGCCATGTAATATGTATTATGTGCATTCCTAGAAAGGAAAAAAATTGCAAGATTTAGTAAGAACAAAAAAGTAGGGCATCCATTTCTACAGTGTTACTCAATGAATTGGGAGACCTGGCTATAAGAAACAGGATTAAGGTATATGGTGGTAAGGCTGAGGGTTCTTTTCCGTACAGCATGGATAGATCTTCATATTCTCATCTTGAGAAGAATGAAATTGGGATCATTTTGAGTACTGGGGAAATTCACTCCTCTATAACTTCAGTGAATAACGTTTTCAGCAGTTAACTCTAGTCTTACGTCTGACATAACCACTGTTGAATTTGATTGGGATGTTTGATGGGAATGCAGTTAAGCCACACTGATTGCTTCTGAAAATTCCAACCTTATAAAGTCTTAGAGAATATTTAAATAAATCAGACCAAAGTAATACACTGTGCCTTTCTAAAATGAAACCACTACATATAGGGAGCAGATTTCAGCTGTCCATACAGTTGTCATTGTTTGTCTGTAATATTTGTTTGCCTGTACCTTGGAACCAAGCCATAGATCAGTTTTCCACTGTGCTACTGCAGTGCAAACACAAAAAGCGAAATAAAGAAAACTCTGTTTGCAGAAAGTGGCTATTTTTAACAAGACGATATAAAGAAAATAGCACATAGAGAAAATTTCAAGATGAGAACAAGACCTGATGTTAATTAAATGAGTGACAATGAACATAATCAACTTATTGTTAACTTACTGACAGGACAGGGACTGTGTACTGTAGAAGCAGTAAGAACAGATAATGTTGAGTACAATGGAGAGATGCACGTCCAAGCTGACTTTTACAAAGAAAAGAACAAAGTTGGCAAAGATCAAACCGATTAGGTTTCCAGTTTAAACTTCTAATAACTGCCACTGTCAGTCAGAAAGGACTGCTTCTTCAAAGATATCAAACCTTTCTGTGAGTAGCAAGATGATTATTCATATTGCTTAGCACAGAAGGAAAAAATTGTGGTTGAAGAACTTTGGAAAGACAATGTGAAGCTGATGAAAAATGTACCTGCAATCAGCACAAGTTTTAGAACTGTAAAGCAGAATGGTGTGAGGCAAGGGAGCTGTTTATCATGTTGGAAGTAAAGCTGCACAAAACCTTTGGGGTTTGCTTGATGGATACTATACAGGACACTTGGAGGCTTTTGGGACACTCCATTAACTTTGCATCCTAAAATTTCCTTGGGAGCATATTTTCTCCTGATCACAAACTAATTTTAATCTCATGAAGGACAACAAATGTGACCAGCATTACCATTTAGAAAAAAACTCATGGAACAACACATAAAAATGAAATGTGGTCATGACAGATGACTAAGCATTTCACTTGCTGAAACACAGAAAAATTCAAGCTCCTGCAAAACAGAACAATATCTCAGTCTCATAGCAAATGAAAACTTTGTGAAGCTTAATGGGAATGGGACCTCTTTCTCTGATTTTGTTGGAATGTAGTGAAGATAGCTTGAGATTTTTTTAAGCTCTACGTAGCGTGCATCTGTTGACACTGATGAAATCTGAACCCGATTAAAAAGACCGTGTCTATGTAACAACAAGCTCAGTACCACTGTCAACAAAGGGCTTCTGGCTGGAACCAGAAGTCAGAATTATTTTTTGTTTCCTTTTATTCTTTTATAAACTATAATTCCTCATGACCCCAATTGTTATTGTGTTCAGAACACTTATTATAGGGATGAGCATTTGGGGAAACGAAGCTTAGCTGCTTACATTACTTTTTTTTCTTCCCTGATCTAAATACATAAGCTAAGGGTCTAGTCCTGCTCCCACACCATAAACCCCTGCATTCTTCAAGCCTGACTATGGCAAAAATGTAGAAACAAGGCCCACTTTCTGTTGTGTATAAAATCTCTTAGTCTTGGGACTCATCTTTGCTTGACAGATCCTCTTCTGCATGTTAGAGCATCTAGAGACTTCTCCACCGAATGCTTGTGATTTCCATGGAATTATTTGTAGTATAGAGTCTGGAAACTGCAAAGAAATATCTTTAAAAAGACCCCACTATTGTTGAGCTGATTTATTCTTTAAGGATTCCTTTTAACTGGGGAAATCCATCTGTAAGGTGGTTCATGCTGCTTAGGCATGACAATTTCACCTTCTTGATTTGAAAGAACTGTATTTGGTTTCTAGAAAGACCAGGAAGACCCAAAAGATAAAATCTTGCCCCACAGAAGTTTACTAGATGTAGAATTGCATTTATTTGGGATGGAATGTGTTAAATTATGTTTATCTTGTGCTAAATTCCCCACATCCTTATCCAAGTAAGAGCTGTCAAAATATGGTATTCTGAAAGAAAATTTTGAGGATGGCTAGGAATTCTACATGAAAGTCTGTTTTAAAATATTTTTAAACATATTGAAATAATTATCTTGCAGAGGAGAAAGAGTCTCAAAATTATTCTACAATTAGCATATTCAGCCTTGCATATAAATGATTTACTTAAGTGTCAACCTGCAGACTAATATAGATATATTTCAGTCAAGAAGAAGGGCAAGGAGTCTTTATCACAGTGCTATGAATCTGGACCCTAAAAGAGTTTGGAAAAACAGACAGCAATTAATTTTGGCCTTCAAGGATTATCAGAAGGCTTCACATAAATTAAGAAGAATGCTGTGGAAGTTAAGAAGGTAGGCAACTGTGCAGTGCTGGAATACCAATGACTGTCCTTGTTTATTATAAAATAAAAGGCTCAGTTATAAGAGGAGAACAATGAATTTCTATAAGCATTTGAAGCTAAGCATTTGCCATTACTCTTAATTTGCTCATAATAGAATCAGACAAAGCCTTCCTTTATCTTTTGAAAATAAATGCTTTAATATGGAGAATAACTTGTTTGTTGGTCAATAACAAAAATGCAGTGCTCTGATATAAAAACCCACTAATGCAGCACTGAATTTTCAGGTATCTGATAATTCAAGAGGAAAAAATGAAGAAATACACAGCTTTAAATAACACCAACTCCATTTTTTTGGGTACATTCCAGAAAAACACCACTGAAATATTTTTCGTTACAATTGAACAGAGTGATCCAGACACGAGCATACTAATATTGCGATCAGAGTCTGATTTTGAGTACATGCACAATTTGTATTGATTCTGTTAGTGTCCGTGTCTTCATACAAGACAGAGACTTGACTCTAAGGTGAACCTTAGGATAATGCTGATACTATTACTTGCCCAATTAATGTGCTGGGAAATCTATTGCAAGAAATGACAGTTGAGGCAAGTATTAATCCAGTATTTTAGATTCTGTATTCCTGTTTTGTCTTGATCAGACTTCCTTCAAATAGCAAAAACAGGCATTACTGCACAGAACGAAAAATGAAAGAACTGAGTAAAAACCAATCAGAAACCCTCTGGATGTCAATTATCTGGTTTTATGTGATCTCTTAAGAGCCACTAAATTATCATCCAGATCTTGTCTTAAAATTAGTACCAACAATAACATCTTTACATTGTGGAGTTGAGCTACCAGTCTAAAGAACTATTTTTGGTTTGGATTATTTATTTAAGTCTGAAGCTTATATCCTCACAAGACTACATTCCCTTTGGGGTATTGTTATTTTTGCTAAATGAAGAAGAAACAACATTTCCGATAAGAACATTTCATCACAATAAAGTTCTTTCTTTATGGTGAATTAAACTGCTAAGTGTTCATTTTATATTCTGATCTCAATATTACAGAACAGCACAATTCCAAAAGTTAAGGAGCCGAGCTGTGTCAGTTTTGTACATCACACTGCTACTAAAACTAATAGATTATCTAAATCATTTTTCAGTGGAGCAGTGACCACCCAATTCAGCCTCCTATTACAAACACAGAACCCCACTGATTTCTCGCAGAGGAGAGAATTTGATGCTCCATTTCAGCCCTGAATGCTATAACCAGCACTCTGAACAGATGCACAGGTGGAGGGGTAATGGTGAAGAAGGAGTCAGATCTTGCTGTCATCACTCTTGGAGTCGATTCATTCATGCTACAATTGAAAATGCTGCCAGAAAACTTTATATTCTTCTCTAGTGTATAAGTTGTCAGTAAAACATACACCGCTGAAGCCTTACAGAATTGGCTGTAGGACGGCAGGCTGGAAGTCGAGCAGCTTGTAGCAACCAAAGCTCAATCCCACAGGAAGAGTCGAAAATAAGGCAAGCACTTCCTGGAATATTCTCCCAGTTACTTCTGGCTCGATGTTTTCCTTTGTGTTTTTAATTTGTTGTGGCTTTTTCTTCCATGAAGTTCTCTAGCTGGTTTTTGAACCCATATAAAGAATCACTATCCCCGAATATTTACATATTCTGTGGAGAAGTTCCTCCTTTTGTTTCTCTTAAACTTGCCTCGTGTTTTTGCTATTGTTGCCCCCTCCCTCTTGCAGTGGAAGAGAGATGGAGCAGCTGGTAGCTTCCTTCGTTAGCACTTTCTCTGCGCTAGTTATGATTTTATAGACTTCTATCATATCCCTTCATTCACCTGTTTTGCAGGCTTGTCTGAGTCTTAGTCTGTGCAACAGTTCTGTGAGTGGAAGCTGTACTTTTGAAAACGTTTGGCACATTCTCTGTTAATTTTCTGGTTTTACTACATTCTTTTGGGCATGCGACTGAGAACAGGACTGCCACTTTCCTAAAACCAGTTTCTCATAACTTAAAGATCTCTTTCTTAGTGATAAGCAGTTCAGAACCTATTTCTGCATATGGAAAACTTCGCAGTTTTTCCTATATGCATTGCTTTATGTTTATCGGTATTGAAATTCATTTGCCTTTCAGTATCACAAGAGCCTCCTGCACCTCTTCACAGCTGGCTTTCAACTTTACTGGAAAAAAGTTTTGCTTTGAAAAACTTGGTATCCTAAGAAAACTTTGTCAGCTCATTGTTCGTGTCCTTTGCTAGATCAGTTTTGGACATGCTTAGTTTGGCTACCTGGGGGGATCCCCCAGTGACATCCTGCTGCTGTGAAAACTACCTCACTTTTGTCACCAGTCTTTCAACCACCTCTTTATCTGTGAGAGAACATTCCCCTGTGTCCCATGACAGCACAGTTTCTTTAAAAGTCTTTGATGAGGAACCTTGTCAGATGTCTTTTGGAAATACAAATAGACTCTATCAGCTCAAACTCCCTTACCCCCATGCTTGTTGTTTTCTTCAAAGAACTCTTAGCAAGGAGCTTTGAGTAGCAGTAGCTTTGAGAGTCATGGCAAAATCTGTGTTGACTTTTCCACAAAATATCATATTCATTCATCTATCCAGTAATTCTGTTCTTTATTATAATTTATGCCCATTTGTCTAACAAAATGGATGGGGGGGTAATTATTTTACTTTTTACTTTAATTTTACTTACCAAATTTGGCATCTGTCACAGATTACCGTGGGTAACTTTCAGATGAAGTGGTGCAGGAAGTGAAAATGAATCCTCATTAATCTACACCAAATTAGAGAGACAAAAAGGAGTCATACCTGGAGAGACATGCTGGTGTACACATAATCAGAAGGGCCTCAATGTTAGGAGAAGACGTTGAAAATTTGACTAATGGCATGGCAAGGCTTTGGCATAAACTATTTGTGTTGCCTTTGCATATGCATAAGTCACGTGTATAAGCCGTCTTCCTCTGTGCTTCTCCTCTTTATGGGTGGGAAAGAAGCAACATAAACAATAACCTGCAAGATGTATGTAGGATGAACTGTAATCCTTGTAAATAATGACAAAATAGTAGGATAATTGCAGCGCTGGGAGTAGACATTCACATCCATGCAAGTGTAGCTATACTGGCTATGCAGTAGTGCCCCACGGGTTACCTTTCTGCTGTGTCTACCACAGGGATCCATAGCTGTGTAACTTCACATGTGGGTCAATGACTTCTTTAAAGAACTTGATCTTTTCTTGCTTTGTAGTAAGTGCGTCCAATATAAAACCATGTGGTTCTAAATCATGTTCATGCTTACTAGATATGAAGAGTACATCGGAATAGGTGATATTGTAAGGTAAAGTGAGTAAAGAATCAATCCCAGCAGTTGCACTGTGGACAGTAGGATGGTGGAAATCAGAGTGGTTCTTTCTTTAGAAGGAAGATCTCAGATGCAGTAATTCTAGAGCTGCACAGTTGGGAAATAAAGATATTCAGGTTTGCTAAGAACAATTTTATGTTTGTAGAAAATATAGCATACTTCTGTCTTCATATAAGACAGTTTTTAAAGTCATTTAATATGTCCAATTAAAATTTAGATGTGGAAATTACCTCATCAGCATTGAAAAAAGTAGAGAGCGCTACGTAACAAGTGGGTGATACAATCTGTCCCTGGGGCTGTCTCACCTACCTCTTAAACCATTGAAATGGTGAAATTGCACTTGAAGCTTCTGAAAGAGT
>NW_009624133.1:17371-50294 GCF_000690535.1 Cariama cristata | reverse complement strand
ACAATGATCAGTAAGTATCACCTGAATGTACCGTTTCCAGTGGCAGCTCTGTACTCCCCACTGAAATCCCCGCTCCCATTCCATCAGCCTGCAGGAAGATTTGGTCTTTCATATCATCTTCAGCTGATTTATATCATCCAAATGCAAAGTTGTTTCTCTAAATTCATTTCCTCCTTCCCAAGGTTCCCAACATGCGTTTCTGCAGGTGGTTCTCTAGACCCTTCAATCCAAGCCACTGCAGTCCTAGAGCAGCCATTTGGCAGTGAGCAGATTTAGCTCCCTTTTTGTAATTTCCAGCTAAGAAATACCTTTTCATTTTTTGAGCTGGCAAATCCTCTTGTGCTGCATAAACATTAAAGAATAAGACCTACCTTCTTTTTCCTTCTAAAAGTACAAATTATAGTTATGGTTTCTGTGTTTAAAATGAAATCCAACTCTTTGCATCACAGCTCCAACTCCATGGGTGTGAGGAAGCATGTTTCTGTTTTTTTTCTATGGTCTCTGATAAGGCTGCGGGGGTTTGTTTGTTTTCTTTTAAGCCTTAAAAACTATTTCCTACAAAAGGATGTAACTTGAATTGGTACTTTGTCCTCCTCTCGTGCCTTTTGTGAGTGTGTGTGTTTTGGATCAATATGTTTGTAAGCTCACACTTACACTCTTGGTCCGTCTTGGGGAGAAACAGAACTCCTCCAGTCACATCAAAGCCGAGTGACTGTAAATCAGTACAGAGGTGCCTGGCAGCAACAATAAGTGCTGTGTACCGGAATGAAAAGGTTACTCATCTTGACTGCTAATGGATCAAGTTATATCTGCCACAGCTATTCTCTGTATGATACATGCATCAGTTAAATGCATTCAAACCTGCCGTTTGCATCCTGATGATAAGGCGGAGCAGTTCCCAAAGTCCATCCGCAGCATTCAAATCCTCCCAAAGCAGAAGGGGAATGCAGACAGACGCTATAGCATGTATTTACAATATAGGTAAATTAAAATTTGTGGGAAACCTTGCATCCATGGACGCAAAGGTTGCTGTTAGGACTTTGAAAACAGGAAACACATGAAGATTGCTTGATAATATCTCTGCTATTTCTTTGACCTTAGGAGAATTTTAAAGCAGATACACTTGTAATATATAACCTTGAGGGTTATCTGGCTGTTTATTGATTACGGCAAGCTGGTTTTATTTCTTGTATGTTCTGAAGTGACATGGGATAACAGCGATGAATAACATCCATTAGATCTGATGTGGGAGGGGACTGTGGTCTCCAGGGAATGCATAGGCACATGCTTCCGCTTAAACACATGAGCAGATCTGCTGAGCCCTCCAGGTTTATGCATTACCTTTGGCTCCAGGCAGCATGGCTCAATGTCTGGGGATCCCAGCACGGATGAGTTCACTGGGGTTAACTATGTGTGTAAACGGTTTGCTGAAGTGGGACCTACAGAACCAGTGAGTCCTTTGAAGTCCATGGAATTGCCCTGGTATTAAGACAAAGCAAATAAGAGACTAACATCTTTGGACACCTCTAGGTGAAAAGTTTATTATGTATGATGTTGTTTTCACATCCCTAATCCAGAGGCCGTAATTGTCTTGGTGGTGTTATTTTGGGTTTGGGTTTTTTTAATTTCCACAAAGGGTGGAAAAGAGTGCTCATTTATAGTCCGAACAACAAATGATCTGAGCACATATAGAAATTCAGAAGGTGCTTTCCGTCTTCTGCTCTCTCTTCTTTTCATCATACTCCCATGACCAAAGGGCCTAATAACAATAATAATAAGGCCTAATAGTTCTTTTTATACAATGCTTGTTCCTAATTTTGAAGTCCTTGGTGAGCTTTAATGAACTTAGCTGTGTGATCCCTCCAAGAGACAAATAAATATATGCAATTTCCCCTTTGCACACAGACTAGAAGTTAGATACTGTAAGGTGTAAGAAGTGCTGGTATCACTGACTCAGCTGTATTGTTGTGAGCCTCAGCTCTGGTATCATCCCTCACTCCACTTTGGGAGTGGATCTGCAGCAAATCTCTGCTGAAAGCCTTATACCGTGGGTTTGGGAGCTGGGATATCATCTTAATGCTGGTCACTTTTGCATGTTTACTCCTCTGGTTTCATTTAACATCACCCACATCATTAGTCTGACCAGGCTGGATTTAGGTTTGGTTTGTTTTCTTTTTCCTTTCCATTAATTTTTATGACAGTAGCATTCATGCATTCTCCCCCTAGGGGAAAAAGGAAAATAAAAATTTGATGGAACTAAGGAGAGCCCATGTATGCTTTAAACAAGAAAACACTATATTTATATCTCGGAAAGAAAATACCTTCAGTTAAAAGAATATCATTGCCTAAGAGTAATCAAATTATGTTGATGTTCTAAGAGCCCTGTAAGTACAACAGGCCTGTGTGTGTATTTATATGCATACATAGATTTTCTCTATATAAAAAATAGGAAGCCAAACTCCAGCATTTGTATGTGTGCATCTAATGGATGTATTTTATGCATACCATAGGTAATGTAAAGCATTTATTTACACATGTACACACACAGATTTGGGCTGTAATCATTCTTTATCTATAGAATCATGTAGTGCAAAGGAAAATTAGCAGATTTGCAAAATAAAATATAACGAAATTGATTTTGCAGGCAATTCCTCCAGGAAATTCCCACTGGTATGAATAAGAAGCCTAGCCTAGAGGACTTATCCGGGTCTTGGGCAGGAACTGCAGCTCACATTGACCTTGTTGTGGCACAACTACAATGCTAGCTAACTAATTTAAACACAGTCCCAGGTGGATAGTTCAGGTTTAGCATCAACAAGCATGGATCAGAGCACTTAAGAAAGTGAGCTCTTACAGGAGAATTTATACTCCTGGTCTTTCCAGGAGCTGAGGCTCGTGCAGGGGCTGCTATCATCGGTTGCATTTCTTTTTTGTGGTGGTTGCACATCTTTAAAAGCACAAGTTGTGCTGTACAATGGAGGTACATTTGTGTGATGAGCTGAAGAGTCTGATGAAGCTTAAGTGATCCTCTACACAAGCAGGGGAAATAGAGGGAGCTTCTCGTAGTTTTCTGAGTTATATTTGGCTCTTTCTAATAAAAACTAAAGTTAGATGCTTGCTTCTAAAGTTAACATTTCGGTCTCTGCTTAATCTGCTCTCTCGTCTTCCCTTCCTTAACATGATTGATTGCTGTGTTCTGAAAACAGCAACAGAGCTCTTTGGCAGCTTGAGATTTTGAGTTGTGCTGTAGTGGCAGGAACAGTTGGCAAGGGTTTCTGAAAGGTTAATCCACTGAGGATTTATGGGTTTGTGTTAGAGAGAAAGCAAACATTGTTTGGGTTGTCATGCTATAAAGCTATAATCTGACATTGATGGTTATTTTGATTTTGCTTATATTTCAATGAATGGGAATTACATAATAGCAACTTTCCTATGCAGATCTTAAAGTGGCTTAGAAAATACACTGAAACTCTTTCCGCCAGGGGTAAGGAGGCAGAGAAGCTCTCAAGGTCAAACAGCGAGCAGAGGGTGGAAACTGTGCGCCAGGTTTTGGCATCTATTGTGCTGCGCTCTGATGCACGCTTCCAGCTTTCTCTGACCCCTCTCCCAAGCCGTTAGACGTTATTTCACTTGGCCAGAACCAGGAAAACCCATTTCAAATATGTTTTCTTCCTCTAGTCTGTGTATATTTATTAACATGGCTTCTTTCAGCCATTCCATTCTTAAAAGACCTGGCATGTTTTGCAGGGTACGTATTATTTCCTTTATTTAAATCCCACATCTTCTGTTGCAGACCTCAGGCTTCAGGGAAGTGAGGGTCAAAGTCACGAGGTTTTTCAGCAGGTGATGTGATACTAAAAAAGATAAACAAAGAAGCACCTTAATACAAGGGGATTGTTTTCTGCATTATCGTTGCTTTAAAAAATCCTTTGCAATAGAGTAACACCAATGCCAGGAGCATAAGTCAACACAGAATTGGACATTTAGATAAATATCAAGAATGTATGGAGTAAACATAACTTCAAAGAAATTTAAATGTCCAGGATGCTGTAGGCAATGACTGCTAACCAGTGAACCAGGAAGCCTCTAACCATATACCACAATTGTTGTATTTTTAACACATTACTGAACAAAGTAGATAGGTGTTCTGTCCACAGTGTGTCAGACAAAAAAGGGCTCCAAAAAAGAAGTGAGAGGTCAGAGATGTCAAAGTAAAAGAGAGAAGAGGTTGACCAGAAATTATTTTTCTTTGATAATGAAGAAGTTCTCTTCAAACTTTGATCTAAAGTCTGGGCTGGTTCTTATTCAGTTTGCTTATCTCTAATTAAGAGCATTACTTGGCTGTAAGGCCAGTGGGGATGTTTTTGCAATCTGTGCTTGAAATTTAAGCTGAATGTCTTACCTCTGGGAAGAAGGAGGGCAAATACAAAACTCAGTGAACCTGATGTGACAGATAATAAAGGCAACATGCAAGATAACAGGATTAATATTTGATAGTTTAGTATCAGTTAGAAGGTTCTGGTCATTTTGTAGGAAAGCAAAAGCTAAAGGTTCAGCTTCTGATCATAGCTTCCTGCGTTCTGCCTGTAAGAGACTAATTCACATCTGTGCAGCTTAACGGTGAGGAACTTATCAGAGCACTTGCACTCGTTCAGATTTCAGTGCAGTTCCCACCTCTTGAAAAGCAAATATCTACGAACATACACACACCTTTGAGAGACTGCCTTCCATCAGTCTTCCCTGCAAGGCCATGAGGCACTACTGCATTCAGCTACATATTTTTGTTGCTGGTCACGTTTCTTTCTAACTCATACTCTCAGAACAGTGATCTTCAAATTAGCTGTGATACTGGAATACTAATATTACTGTGTTAAAGCTTAATATATATGATCTGGAGCTACGAATTGAATACCTATTCCAGATGTTTCATCTCTGCAAGGCTAAACACTATAATCTTCTACATTCAGCTGGGAAATATTGGACACTTGCTTTCCTTTTGACATAACGCGCTATCTTTCATGGCAAAGCAAGTTTTCTAGGTCTCATCTGTTCATCATATACTATCACTTGAATATCAGGCAGAGTGCACGTTGATTTTTTCTCCTATACTTCAGAAGCAAGGTGTTTATTGTCTTGTTAAAAGCGGACGTGAAAAGGAACTGCTCCAATGGTGAAAGATGATAAGAATTGTTGTATCATTGACCCTGTAAAGAAAATAGAAGAGAATTTTACTGAAAAGCAGTGGGGGACAGAGGAGGAGGTGCGCAAGAAGTCCATTTCCTTCTTGGCTCTGAGAAAGGAGTTAAAATAACAATATTTGGAGAACAGTCACTATTAGCGTTTGGATATTTGACGGTTACCACAGAAATGCCATATTCTAACCATATGGAACAATTGCAGCCTACTGGGTTGATATGTTGGCAAACATTGACTTCTTAATGGCAACTGCTGTGCAAGTGACAAAAATGCTTCTGTGCCTTCTGGTGTGAGGAAACTGTTTAAGCAGCAGACTTTTGGCATGGCTTAGTGTGTCTATAGGAGGCCACTCCTGCACTCGGCAGCGATGAAGGTGGCTGGTGAGCAAAAAACATCTGCCACCTGGGGTGAAACTCATGGTTTCCTCAGCAGGGAACAATATGACCTCAGCCTGTTGCAGAGGTATGGACTTTCGGGTCCACGGCTCAGCCTGCAATCCATATAAAACACACACAGTAAGCGTAACCCCACACCTACCTGTTTCACTGTGCTGAGTCTGGCATCTAGTGTGTCACTGATTTGCAAGTGCCAAAGTGGTGTCAATTTGCATTGAAACCATCAGCTACTACTTTATTTCTGAGACATGTCTGATCCTCAAGCTCCTTTGAGCTTTGACTTATCTTTCTGTCTAACCTATTTGTTTCAGGAGCTTTAGATTTTGCAGGACTTCTAATAATGTAGTGTTTTCTGTCATTTCTGTAGGTTTATCTTCCCCCTGTCCTCTAAGGGAGAGAAATGAGAAGTGATATTCTCATTTTTCAGATGGGGAAAAGAAGCATAGAAAGACCTTATAGTCTTGTCAGAGCTCAGGGAGGAAAACCATGGCAAAGTAGGTCCAAGTTTCATAAGTTTTTAGCTATTCCAGGATTCTAGTTTGCCTTCAGTGTTTGTCAGAAGTGCTTCCTTTCACCTTCATCTTCTCACTTTCTTTACACTCAGCTCATGCTCCAGATGATATTTGCTCTGGTCCATCCAGCTATATCAAATCAGAGGATATTGTGGATTGCAAAATGTCACTTTCCTTTTTCCAGCTAACCTCAGAAAACTGTCCTAGTACCTAGATACGGCTTTAAATTTTTCATACCCGAAAATCACATGACCTGCGTAACTCTGTCAAATAAGAAGGCTGCTTGTACCCTTAATTCTTAATTTATTTATGTAAAAAAAAAAAAAGAAGAAAGAAAGAAAGAAGCTAAACGTGTAAAAGGAAAAGATGGTTATATTTTGTAAAGTGATGGTACTCTCAGTTGAGATAATTAGCCCCGAAGGAGTCATTTCATATCTGTAAACAGAAAGGGCCATGCTAGTTCCCTTAAAATAGGCTTGAATGTTCATAAAGATCAGCTTAAACTTTTTTGTTTGCTTATAAGATACACAATGCCCTCTAGTTCTTATTCATGGTAGTATCATCACTATAAAAGTGAAATTCTAACAAGTACGGCTACGGTAAAATCTGTAGAGTCCAATAATATTATTGGATAGCAGTTATTTAGAGGTCAATTATTTTGATTTAGCTGAAATTATTTTGAGAGGCTGGATGCATCAATTAAAAATTGGAAGCTACAATAATCCTCCTCTAGATTTAAAACTCAGGTAAACCGAACTCTTGACCTCATTGTTTCCTGCCTCCATACAGCTCAGAGATGCTTGCAACTTAAATTGAAATTGCCCTTCTACATAATTAACTTCTGCCTGCAAAAATTTTGCACCTTTGTAGGGAAGTTCAGTAGCAGAGCTTTAATGTCATGTGGTGCTTTAATCTCAGAGAAGCAATTACTGTTGCTTGGTTACTAGTGCCATTGCTAGCTCATTTTTAAACCCAAACCCAAGCTAATAGCACATAGTTTTAGGTTTAAGCCTTAATAGAAGGTGCAAGTCAGAGTTAAGCCTGATTTACGTCTTATCTGAAACTTGGTGTTTTTCTGTTTCTGCACAGGTACACAAAATATTTTCCAGTGGGCTGCAGTTTGGTGTTTTTTTCTGATGTGTTCTTGTAACTTCCAGGGGATTTTTGTCGGTAGGATGAAGTGCTGATAACTACGAGGGTTCCAGAGCTGAGCAGAAGCTTGATAGCTCTGAGTTCAAACAAAAATGAAACTTAAAGGTTATGAAAACATATAAAACAAAGTTCATTGAAAAGACAGCTGATAACCTTGTGAGCAGAAACTGGTGGTTTCAATGTCCTGTCCTGCCAGTGGTAACTGACTCCTTTTTGGCAGACAGATTTAATAGATTTCAAAATCTTTGTAATGTGGGTTTGAGCAACAGGGACAGAGGATCCGCTGGTCTTGGATTGGAACAAAGGAAGCATCCCATTGAGTTCATTGGAAATGTTGGCTAAGGATTATCTGCCAAATATTGTAACACTTAGTCTTTAATGAAGCTAATAGTCATTTCTTGGCTTGAAGGGCCACCTTAAAAGTTTCAGATTTGTTCTTGCTTTAATTAGAAGAACATTGAGATAGCCAGTATGTATTTGATTGAAATGTTATTTTGTGTAGACACCTTGCCTTTCAAATAGAAATATTTAGTAGTTCATATCTTGAACTGAAACTTCATCAGCATATGGGAAACTTATATGCTGGATTTGAGTGGAGCATGAAATGGAGGTAGACAACCACGGTCATTCTAAGCCACTCTCATTAATTCGTCTTCAACGCGTATTTCACATGCAGTAGTGCTCTCCCTGCTGTATACTTGTCAGTCTTCCCTTAGCAAAGTGAATAGGTTAACTGGGCCGTTGCTGTTTTGTTGGTTTTAAGTCTCCTTGTCTTTAGCTAGAAAACCCATGAATGCTGCAGATTTATAACCAAAGTTATTTCAGTATTCTGAAACTGTAAATTATGCCTCACTTCACAACCTCTCCCCTTTCACAGAAGACAATTTTAATACTAGGGGAATAAAGTGTTTCTCTCATGAATGTGGATATAATAAGACCATTAGTAAACTAAGGAAAAACACAAGCTCTGAGCATGGTGCATATGATGAACAAGGCTTGAAAAGAGAGCAAATTCAGGCTTATTGCTGAAACTGAAGATGAATGACATCCTTACCCCTGCCATCGTAGAAAGAACTTTAAACTTCTCTTAAAGCTGAAATGCTAACCGTGATATTTTTTCCCTGCTACATATTTTCTTTTTTTTCCCAGCTGCAGGTATCAGGATATTTAAACTCTCACATGGCTTTGCAGATCCTTGTAAACAGAAACTACTGCGCACTTTCGTTTTGCTTAATGTTTTAAGATTGTACTTTTTCTTTGTTTTCTGGTTCCTTCAAGGACTGAATTTGAGAGATTAAAGCTGCAACCCCAGAGATATACATGCATTGCTGATATCCATGCAATGATCAGAAGCTTCTTGCATACAGTATTACATGTATCCAAGTGCTGAAAATTTATATTGTAGATGACAAAGGTGCACTTATAAGAGAAGTACACTGCAAGCTTCTCTGCAGAAAGTTTGTACCTGTAGTTGACTGTCTTAATTGTCCAGAAATATGCTGTCCTTAGAAAGCATTGCATTGAAAATACACCAAGACCCAGAACAGTTTGGAAAATGGGAGGACATAGGGTTGAGTAACTGGCTTGGGAGCTCCTCTTTAGGAGGCATGCCTGTTTCGGGATGTGGTTTTGTATTTGTTTGGAGCAGTGATCAGTTTCATGATTGTTTTTCTGTTGTAGGTACAAATGAGCTTTAGTTCAGGTCTGTGCAATTAAAAAAAAAAAAAAAAAGACCTGCTGTCATGATGGCTAAACACTCAAGAGTTATAGCTTTAAAATGAAACTTAGATCTGCAAAAAGCAGCTGGAAAGCTTTTTAGAGCAAGTTAACTGCAAGGGTGTTGCTCTGGCCCCGTCCCCTCACTGTTGAGCAGACCTTTGAAGCAGAGATGCCAGCAGCCTGCCGTTGCGGCACGTGGTCGATCCTGCAGATGCCCACCCGTCCCAGCGCTGGCAATGTAAAATTTACTCCTGTTTTGCCCCCTCCCCCCGACCAGCTGACTGATGATTTAAAGTTGGCATGTGAAGCACCCAGATGTCCAGCTCCAGGAGGAGTCTCTTCAGTAGAATCATCTCCTTGACAACTCATTTTTCTTTGTCTGTTTCTTGGCTTTGTAGCAGGGACCTGCCTGTGTATCTGGTGCGGGGTTTGACTGCGGCAACTCTGCTTGATCCTCCTTGATGCATTTTATTTTCCCTTAAGCTTATTAGAGGTGCTATTGCCTACCGTATAGGTCTTGGGGAGGGAGGAGTGGGTTATGAATCATGTACCCGAAGTGAGGAGAAAGATGTTCTCCTTTACGGAATGAATTTGTGGGTTTTTTAATGTGAATATCTATAGAAACCACTATACTGCCAAGCATGGAGTAGGTGAAATGTGGAAAACTAACATTGTTATCCCTGTGTATATAAAACACAGGGGTTTTATAACACTGCAACACCAGGTACCTGACAGCAACAGGTTCATCCAGGTGAGCAAAGAGTCCAGTTGTACTCTCCTGCACAGGAGAACCCCGGGTAGTGGTATGGAGTCAGGCGAGTCAAAGTGGAGGTACCTCCAGAGGGCTTTGCTCTCTAAGGTGGGTGCTTGGTACTTTCCAACGCAATGTAGTGGTTGCATTTTGTCTCAAACTGTTCACCTGAAGCTACTAATTGCATTCAGAAATTGTCTTCCCACATGAGATTGTGTACTGATTGTTGACGAATCATATCTCTCTCTGAAATTATAGCAATCGTTGTACTCTCCTCAGTCAGTAACTAAACTCTTTATCTTCATTCTTTATTGTGGATGGCCAGAACATGATCTGCACATTATCCTTCCCATGTACTCAACTTTGTGTTCTACCTTACTCTGCCTACCTCTGGGTGAAAGCACTTTGGGTCCCAATGATGGGATATTGCATTAATTTCAGTGTTGCAGTGATAATTTGTATTTTGGTGCTAATAGGAATTTATCTAGATACACTTAAAATTGTAGATTCCAATGACAGTGGCAGTCTTTTTAATGATAGAAAATATATTCCTTGAAAGCCACACCATATTTAGGAAAATAGAACAGCGTGCTGAAAGCCTAGTTGTATACTTTCTATGCTAAGCTTAACCCTTTTATCAGTACCCAAGAAAGGCAGTTCTTTTGGGTGGTCATGGCATGCCTCTGCCTTACTGCCTTGTTCGATCTCATCTTTCTCTGATGCTCCTTCAGCATTTCCTAAAGATGCACTTGGTACGCTTAAGTGTCAGGATGGTCTGTTTAGACAGAAGGTAACCTAAAAAGGGAGCACTCTCGTATATTATTCTTTGGCAACATAGATACTGAGAAAGAGATTATTTACAAATTTGCGGTGTATGATTATGATACATCCGTCCTGTGATGGATTGTGCCAGTCAGACTAGTACGCTGTGTCCTTGAGATTGAACCATCTCTTTGCCTTGCTAATCATCTTGACTGCTTGTCTCTAAGCTGAGCTGGTTCAGATTCAGGTGTTTTTTGAATCAGACAGCTAAATCCCTAGAAACAGAGCATAAAAGTCTTTCTAATAGTCCTGTAATATCAAAGTGATGTAATTTCCACACTTCTAAATTTCATTGGAGATATGTCCCATTGGTAAAACTGCACACTAGCTCTTATCTCTAGGCAGTCTTTCAAGCCTTCACCTTCTCTCCTCACACTGAATGTCTCATGCTTCTTCAGGAGTGCGGGGCTCCTACTTAATACCTAGACTACTTACAACGCTCTTGCATTGCCTACAACAGACTGACCACTTGTGGTTGCTATGGCAGAAGGTGTAATTGTGTAAGTACACTGGGAAACCATTACAGGCTCCCGAGGCCTCTGCCGTGCCTCCTCAGGGAGGGACCCACGCTGAAGCAGAGTGCACAGGGGCACGTTGTGTGTTCTCTACTGTGCCTTCTGCAGCTACGGGGGGCACAAGGCAACTCTTTTTGGGGACGTGCCATTCTGCAGGGGCCTGAGGAATTACACAATCCTGTAGAAAGAAACATATCTCTCCTGGCACCAGCAGAAAGCAGATGTTAACCTGATCAATTATCGATGAGGCAGAAGGACAATATGCAAATTGTAATAGACTACAAACAGCATCTTGTATGTGGTAAAAAATAGAAAAGGAGAGGGAGCTTTGGTATAAGAAACAGATACAAAAAGTGTACAGGCATATGAAGCTCTCTGTATTTCAGGATGTATTTCTGCAAAACAGCAAATGAGCCACAATTCCCTATTAAAACTGAAATGCATTTTGCTGGCTTTCCTCAGCCCACTAATTGCCCATGAAAATTCAGGTCTGGTATTTGACACATTAATTACTCAAAAAACATTTACACTAGGGTTTGCAGAAAAGAACAAAGAGAAAATGTAACTGAGAGAATAAAAAGCTGGAAAGCAAGGGGAGGAGGATTTTAAGACAAGTCTTTTGATGCATTAATCACACAGTATTCTCTGAGGCCAAATGCAGACCCATGTAACACGTTGTGGAAGTGAGCAAATGCCCGTTAGCTGGGGTGAAACAGAGTGAGGAGTGGCAGCTACCCAGCAGGCATGCTCACCGGTACACCCACCCACACCACGTGTGCCCAAGTTTTTGTTAGAAGTAGAGGTGAGAACAGCTTGGACGGCGAGGCGGGGGAGACCTTCAGGAAGTCACCACTCAGCAGCTGTATTTATCTAGGGGTACAAGGAATAACTGATGTCACAGCATGTTCCCACCTCGGCATGATCGTTCGGTGTCCCTGACTGTCCTCTGCAGGGTTGTGCCTTGGTAAGACTGACTTTTTTAATGTGATCACTGGTATCAATGCATTGCCTGCAACAGACTTACCATCACGTCCTAACTCTTCTGAGAGCGCAGGCACTGATGGAGAAACTAGAAGAGAGGAAGAGAACATGAGCGATGTATTGGTGATTACACCTCATTACAGAACCAATGCCATTTACATAGGAGTAAATAAGAGCTTTGGGGAAATTTGGTCTTTATGAAGCCTCTGAGGGATAAAAATGAATTTTATTTTTTTTGCTCCCAGATTCCATTGATTGTGGTGTAAAGAGTATTTATATTGTGTGCCAGAAAGGAGGGAGGGAGGTTGTTTGCTGTGAGAAGAATTAAGGCATGAGTTACTATTGAAATTAGTACTCTTTATCGACTCAATCCAGTCATCTCCAATCATTACAGTTTTACAGAAATGTTAAACTACTTTAAAAGTTTCATTTCCCCTTTAAATCTAAATTACTTTTGTGTTTTCTCTAGCAGTAGTGCCACCCTTAGGCAAGCAAGTTACAGTAGAGCAAACATATAAACAACAATCAAAGCATAATTACTAAATGGGAATAACACTTTCTAATGCTGCTTCTCCCAGCCCAGCTCTGTGTGTACTGTAATGGAAACTCTCTCCTGCTATTTGCAATCGAGTTCTTCAAGCAGATGTCGGATATGCTTGAGCAGTTTGGGATTGTCTGGTTCACTGATTATGCAGTTCAATCCAAAGCTCTTTTATTCTTTCTCTTAAATTAAGAAAAATCCTTTTTAGGGATAGATAGGAAACTCTGAATAAAACAATAAAACACATGAATATTCCTTCTATTATCTGTAGCTTTTACTGCAAATTGAAATCTTATTTTAGATTCCAAGATTCACTTCCCTCATTTTCCTACTATTACCTAATGTTTCTGTCTCAGTCATGAGCATTAATCTAAATTATGATATGCTTTCTATAGAATGACACAACCAAATTAATCTTGGGCAAGAAAGACTATAGTCCCCTAAACTCTGCTTTACAAAATATGAATTTTGCTTCAGTTTCAGATACCTTTTCAAGATCTGTGGTGCATATCCCATTAGAATGTAGATTCTGAACTTTTGGGGGATTTATTTATTTGTGATGACAAATCACCCTGTTCGTGTTCATCTTTTGATATTTGTCCTTAGAAAGAATTCACACTGTGCAAGTTTGAAAAACTCAGAAAGCTACAGTAAAGGATCACAAATCACGTGTGCTTTCAGGCTCACCGTAAGCTCACAGAGGTTTCCTCTAGATATATATTGGGTTAAACTTTTATTGCTGAATTCAAAAACTATCATTGCTGTAAAATATTGAACTGCATACTTTTAGTCCCATTTATTTCTATTGTTACAGTAGCTTAAAGTCCTAATCAAACACCAGCATACCATTTGGCAAGACATTGTACAATAGTGGGGGGAAAAAATGTTCCTGTTCTCAAAGAACTTCAAATTTTCATCTTAAGGGAGAAATAGAAGAGAGCAAGAAAAAAATCTAAGCACTAAGGCACACGCAGTGGTATCAGGGCACCAGCAGACTACAGTGGGATTTCTTTTGCTTGTGTGTTTGTATTTAGTTCTAAGGGATATTTGGAAATACTTTCAAGAGGTAATTTGGTGAATGTTTGGAAGACAACAGAACTGGTGATAAACTTTCTTGGGTAGGAGCCGACTTGTTAAGAAATAACAGGTTAGATATTGGAGGCAGCCACTAGCATTACCAATGACACCTTTCCAGACTTTGTTAAACGGAATAATGTTAATCCAGAGATGACCTAGTTTGGCCAAATTTCCAATACCTGCACTCAGTTGTAGAGGCTTACATGGTTTAAGAAGAGGTTAGTTTTCAGAGACTGAGTTTCCTAAGCCTACCTAAGCAGTCTGCAGGACCGGCTCTTGGTTTGTGTGTCTTGTACCAGGAGCGAACTGAGGATGGAGCCAGGATGGAGAGTGGGGCTTGCTGCTCCTGCTACCGCTGCAGGATGAGAAAGACAGGGTCAGTGACTGCCTGACTGCAAGCCAGTGTCCTAATCCCTGTCACAGCACGTACTATACACTGGGCTTCTCTGCTGGGGGCTCAGACTTTCCAGGGCTCTCACCTAGGCAAAATAAGCAAATTAACCATGCCTACTTTGCCACCTCTTCATTCCGCTGCCCTCCACAACTGCTTGCTCTGCCTACACCAAGCGCTGACCTGGCATCCCTGGGCAGGAGTCGTAGTGCAGGTCTGGCATCTTCGGTGGCTGTGTGATGTGAGCTCAGTGGGTGGAGGAAAGCGTTCAAAACACTGGGAAAAACAGTATTTTGTTGACTGCCTTTCCAGGTGGGTCAAAAACTTGGCTGTTCTCAACTGCCATTGCCTGTTATTCCAGATCTAGCATGCAAATATGGGATTGGGGAAGGGGACTGTTTCTTTCCTGATCAATATTTTTCAGAGGATGAAAAAATAACTTCAATTTTCTGGGACCACGATTACGGACTAGCAATTCACTTAGGAAAAACCAGATAAACATTGTGATCAGTTGAGCACAGGCTCTTCAAATGCTGGGTTTCACCTTGTAAAGACAGATGAAAGGACCTGAATATCTTGGTTCTTCAGTCTGTTCTTAAGTTTCCATCCCAAGTGCAGTCAGATATAATCATGATGCCAATACTGGTAATTTATCATTAAAGTCACAAATAACCATTTGACATTGATAAAGGAAAAGAGTGTCAGAAGCCATCAGTGTGCCATGCAGGAGTCCTTATGCAAAGAGTTGGCGCGGAGGCATTCCTCAATTAGGCATTGCGGTGGAGTACCTCTGACTTGACTTTCTTGCGCTTCTAGTCAGAAGCACTTTCTGTGAGTGAGAGTGGAAATGTACACCCGGGGCATGCTGTATCTGTGACAGGAATGCTTCACGCAGTAGCACAGAGAGTCTCAAAACAAATTAACACTCCCAGAAATAGAGAACTACAGAAAGGCATCAAATCTACCCAGAAATGTGAAGATAT
The DNA here is from genome assembly GCF_000690535.1 of Cariama cristata. Classification (NCBI taxonomy): domain Eukaryota; kingdom Metazoa; phylum Chordata; class Aves; order Cariamiformes; family Cariamidae; genus Cariama; species Cariama cristata. Next base: position 35,259 of record NW_009624133.1, on the reverse strand, counting down.
GTTCTGTTCAGAGACCACCCCCGGCCTCTGTTTGTCCTCTGCAGAAAGTTCTTTAAAAGCCCTAACAAGACCTTTGGAAATACTTGGGCATAACCCATGACAAAATAATTTTCTTTTTTTTTTTACTTTTTCAACTTCCAGGAAACATTCTAGTTAAAAGGTTGCTTTATTTCACTTTAGGGAGTGAAGCGGTTGTTTCATAAGCCCTCATCTAACAGTATTTTATGCAACAAGTGAAACCGAGGCATGTTCAAGGGCAGTAGAGGAACCCAAGCAAATGTGCAGCTGGACATAGTGAGATGTAGAGGGAGACTGCCTATAATTTATTTTGCAGTGTAATTGCTGTCTGATAGTCTCTAAGGATCTATGTGTACTTTGATCTCGACAGAGTTATTTGAGAGCCAAGCCTAATGCTGCACATATATATGCAAATAGATATAAACTTTAATGTTCAGGGGCATTGTGTCATTCACAAAATATAATGAGCCAAATTATCCTTTTCTTGTAGAGTGAGGCCAAAATTCAGCAAAGCATAGCAGCACGCACTTAACTTTCATTCTGAAGGCAATGACACTTAGACACATGCTTAAAAGCTTTGCTGAATCAGACTGGACTTAAGCATTTGCTTACACTGAGATGTGCACTGAAGAGAGTTGTTTATTTGGAACTTAAAATAACGCTGTGTTCAGATTAATGGAAACTGCAGTATTTCTTTCCTTTCTGTCTGAAAAAGAAGTATTGGGGAGGGAGGGAAATCTGTTTTGTTCCTCAGACAAGCCCATTTTACAAAACATCAAAATGGACCTTGCAACCCTATAAAGTAAGTGCCACTCTTTAGAGGTCTCAGATGTAGGGAACAGCGAGCCAGTCTTGGATGTAGGGAGCGGTGAACCAGTCATTTCAGCTGGAATGATCATGAACTTGCTTTCCTTTTTGACAACAGCAGTTCTTTTTAATTAAGCTACAATATTGTCAAAGGACCTAAAGGACAAGCAGGACACATGGCAGCAGAGTGCTCTTGCGGCAGAGGAGGCCAACAGCATCCTGGGCTGTGTTAGCAGGAGCGTAGCCAGCAGGTCGAGGGAAGTGATCCTTCCCTTCTGTTTGGCACTAGTGAGAGTACATCTGGAGCTGTGTGTGCTGTTGTGGCTACAAAAAAAGACATTGACAAAATGGAACAAGCCCAGTGGAGGGTTACCGAGGTGGCCAGGGGCTGCAGCGCACAAGGTACAAGTTGAGGCTGAGACGGACGTTTGTTCAGGCCAAAGAAGAGAAGGATCAGGGAGGGTTTCACTGTGGTCTGCAGCTGCCTAATGGAGAAGATAGGACCAGACACCTCTCAGACAGGCACATTGGAAGGTCAAAAGGCAGCAAGCACAAGGTGGACATGGGAAATGTTATCCAGATATACATAAGAGCTTTTTCCCCATGTAGGTCATTATCGAGGGGTCCAGGGAGGCTGTGGCCTCTACATCCTTGGAGATATCCCAAACTGGACTGAACCCAGCCCTGAACAACCTGCTCCACCTGTTCCTGCTTTGAGCAGGGGGATGGACTGGAGACCCCCAGCAGTCCCTTCTGATTAAAAAAAATTATTCTGTGGAGAAATGTTTTTTCTAAAAAGCACCCCTACAGTCTTGCATTTCTTTTATCTTCTTTAGCAGTGTTAAATCTGCTTGAGTTGTACACATTTACCACAAGTCAGCATTTTCATCACTGTCTTTCTGTTTAAATGAAGTCTTCCGACCTGGAGCCATTTGGTGAAAGAGGAAAAGTAATTATGCACCAAGCTCTTGTCAACTGCAGATTTCCCGCTCATTTTTATGTACCTAGTCATAATCTAACTCTCATAAAATTTAAGCACTGCTGCATTGCTAGCATTTCCATTTTGCTTGGTGAATTTTTTTTGTTGATACTGTGCTACCAATTTACTTGAAAGAGAATCCAGAGTCTCGTTTTACAGATAACATGTCTACATTTTTTTTTTATGATAACATGTCTAAATTTTGGTTTGATACTCCCAGAAACAGTAAATTGGGTGAAAAAGTCACTGGATTTTCTTTTATTGTATTCCTCCCAAAGCAATCAGTTGGATTATTATTCATCTGCTGACTTAAAAGTAATGTCACCCCCAGAAACTCCTTGTTCAGGCAAACTGTATTATTTCTGACAAGGATTCATCTGTGCTAGTACTGTGCATTGAGCAGTCATTGAAAGAATATGTAGATTTAGCTACTTCTTTTAACAAAGGTGGGGTAATGAAAGCCCATCTCACCTGTGCACCTCAGAAATCCCGGAGTAATTAAGGTTACCAGCCCTGATTTGTATTTGGAGAAGCGGAGTGCTTGTGTGCAGTACTCGGAGAAATGATCTGTAAATGAATGAACACAGCTACATCAGTATTCACCATTATTTGCTGCCATGGAGTGAAGCGAAGGAGAAAACAAAAATATGGAAATGAGAGGAGGAGATAATGCAAGAGACATGAGAAGGACAAAATCCTTTTGAGCAGCGTAAGAGCAAGGACATTTTCTTCCTATTATTTTCTTCCCTCTGCAATAGAACAGTGGCTATTCTTTGTTGGGCTACACTCATTAAAATAACCTCAGTGAAGACCAATTCACTTTTTAATTAAACTCATGTATATCCAAAAAGTTGGAAATTTTATCAAACACTGTCTGGAAGGCTTGCTTTCAGGAGATTTCCAAATCAAATCTGTAAACTAAAGAAATGGGGGTGATTATACAAAGTTGCCCACCCACTTTGAACCCAGACTCATCCTTCTTCTCCTCTTCTTATATAAGGCTGAGGCACGCTTAACAATAAACTTTCCCTCTATAACAGATTGCCACTTTATTAATTCAGATTTAGGACTGTATCTTTTTATGTGTTTGTACAATAATTACCACATTTAAATACCATTAAAAAGAAATCTGTAAGCTTGATATAAGCAATTTCTTTAGAACTACAATGAGAATAGCCAGTTCTCATATAATGCCTGGCAGAAGAGGTCAGCATTGTTACTGCTGGTTTACAGAGCAAAGGAGGAAACTAAGTCAGAGAAATGTCTTGGCTGCCCACCAGACAAGTCAAGAACAAAACCTAGGGCTGCACCTATGCAGACACATCCAAGATTTTTTCAAGTTCACTAATTTTAACCACATTTGTAACTATACAGTTTGTTGAGCTGTATGTCTGTCTTCTGACTTACAGCTTCTTCCTGCTAACATCAACTTTGTTAATACACCCGCTGCTAAACTCACTCCAACTGATGGCTAATGGGGCAATAAAGAAGCCTCCAGCACTTCTAAACTCTGGATTCCTAGACAGTTAAAGCAAGTAGCCTAGAGGACTTCATAACTAAGTTCTTATCAGACACCTAGCTTCCTCCTGTTTCTATATTGTTGTATACATCAAATTATTTTTTATATTGTATCCTCAAAACCTGCTGGTACTCACCAGTACTCCTGTGCATCTGAGAAAGCAGCAAGGCTGGGCACCCCGCAGGCCCCCAGCAGCTGTAGCTGTGCCAGGGTTGCAGTTAATGACAGCTGCATTTGTTTGCCCCGACACTGAGGGCAGTCTCAGAGGGAGGTTCTGAAAACCCAATAGCTTTTGTGTTTTGTTTAGAAGGATGAGAAAAATGTGATGATTGTAAAGATAAAGAGAGGAACAGCAGAAAGAATCTGCAGGGTTTAGGAAAATCTCTGGAAGTTAAGTTGGAGAATCAAATTAATTTGTGAGGTTGGATGCCGTGTGAGGGAGGATCAGTTGACGTCATTTTTGACATCATGAGTTTGTGTCACAAGAGGAAAAGACGGCATCTGCATGAGTGAGCTGCTCGGGCTGTGTTCTATAAATGGAAAGCGCCAGGGTCTGGTCTGTTTTGCTGGCATAGTCTTTTGAGTTTTTTGGACAGATCAGTTATGTTAACATGTGGGTGATGGGTATGAGTCGTCAGTCTGGGGAGCCTGTGGGTACACAGAGCTCTCCAAGTGCTCATAGCCTCAGTTTTAGTCCTGAGTTCTGTCCATGACAAACCTCTGCCCTCCCATATGCATTCAGAAGATTTCTTTCAAAGCTATTAGCTCCAAAAACAGTCAGAGGATAGGAAACTCCTGTGCCATTTTCTTTAAATTACGAAAATTTCTCACTAAGGGCACAGAAAAATCTATGTATTTGCTATCCTTTTAGTCCTTCTGGGGCACTTTCAAACTGTTCCCTTGGGACACAATTTAATAACCTAAAAATCTGAGTAAAACATTCACCTGTTCCTTCAGGAAAGCCTGTAACTTTTGGTGTCCTTTTCATTACATTATTTAAGGTGTCTGATGTATGATTATTTTACATGTGTCAAATACTTACCATAGGTCAAGTATTATTTGGGCATTTAAAAATCCCTCTCCCTTCCCTTCAGACAGATGTAGCTACAGCTTCCGATGCAGAAGTAAGCTGCTGTGGTAGGAAAGAGGGCTGCTTGGACGTAAAGGTCTGCTGGGTAGCCAAATTGTACCAAAGCATATCTAAAATAATCACCACCATGGCATATGGTGATAAACTCTTTCCTTCATGCAAAATGAACTGACTGCCCTTTGGCAATTTCAACAATGGGACCCCCTACTATAGCTATCTTAGCTTATTCTTTTCAATTTTTAGTTACTAATACAGACACTTTAGTTATCAAAGATTTGACAGGAATGAAGGATTGACCTCCTGTGATTGAAGATGCAGACAATCTCAGCTTGTTAAAATAATAAATGGGTACCTGTCAAAGAGACACTCGGAGCAAATGTGGCCCCTGTAGATATCTCTATTGTAGATTTTTAAAAACTCCTTCTGCTTCCTTGTATGGATATTAATTAATAATAATATTTTCTTTCATTGAGATAGATGGAACTGCTAATTACTCTTTTATGAATCCCTCACAAGTACCATTTATCCTGTAATAATTAAACATCTCAAGGCAAAAAATGGTTGGTTAGAAGTAGTTAGTAGTGATTTAAGTGCTGGTAAAGAATTGGCACATAAATTATTACAAAGAAGGATGCGGTTGTTTGTAGGATCTCTCTCTAAAGCAATTGCAAATAACAATGCAGGGCCAGGAATTTTGTTGGATACCACTCTTCAATTTCTTTGCTCTGAACAGAGCAAAAGAACTGCCTGATGCTGGAAACATAGCATGCCATAAAAACCTCAAAGCTGTATAAACTCTTCCGAAACCAGTGTACAGACTCAGGAGGCAGGAGCAGGTCTCATGGGTGCAGCAGGGCTCCCTGATGCCACCATCTCAGCTCGCTCCATACCAGCACCGAGACGATCCTGAGCACGGTAACCGCAGTGCAGGGGCTAAGAAAATGCAAAAGACCCCAGTTGGTCTTCAATGACGTATGATGCCTTATCCACAGAGTCACATGAAACAGCAACATAAGCTTTTGGCGTACTTTTCTTTTCTAGACCGATTTTCATTAAACTCCATCATACTGAAATGTCTGCTGCTCTTGCTGTATCTGTTTCAGCAGCGCGTGTTGCTGTCAGTGATAGCACCAAACCAGGGGTGGCTTTTGGTGCAAACATCTGGTAAGTTCAGTTGTGAACTCACCGCACACAAGCAATGTCTAACCCCACCAGTTTTTGTTGCTGTCGGTGTAACAGTGCCCAGATGCCTGTACTTCAGCCAGGTTATTCTGGTTTTACTGTGGTGCAAATAAGATCAGTAACAAGCCCTGAATACCTTTGAACTGCGGCAAATCTTCCTCCCTCAAGTGTCCAGAAACATTGGTGTTACTGGAATACAAGACAGCTTCAAAAGGAAAAATAAATATGTTTCCTTCATCTGTGGGTGGGCAGAGATACTTTTATTGAAAAACATTTCTGGTGACTGCCTTGCTGTACTGTAAAGATCCTAGTACTACGTGAAAGAGAGGCAATACGTTATTTTGCAAGGAAGTAAAGAAGTTCCCAAAGTCAGGAAACCTGCACTTCTCTACAGAGAGTAATTATATGTAATATGTGCATGTGTTCTTCCATAATAAATTGTTAAAGAACATTAGTTTTGGACATTCAAAGCATGCTGAGTTGGTGTAGAGAGAGATAATGAAATGAGCAGGTATCAAGAAATGGCCATCAGAATCTCCACTGGAAGCAAATCTAACACTTCCAGGTATTTTAGGGTAATTATGTTAAACTATGGGTTAAAGTGGTATTTGTAACACTGCGTCTATATTGATGGAAGAATATTTTCTTTTGGTTTTTTAATTAGAAAAAAAGAACAATAGATGGTCTGGGTGGTGTTTTGAATTTTCCTCATGCGTCATCTTTCTCAGTGCAAGAAATCGAGTGCTAAATGTCATCTTCCAAAATCAGGGGGAAAATGGAGGAAAGGCTGGTTTCTTAGGTTGATTTTCTTGAGTATATATTTAGGCTTGTTTTTTTAATGTAAACCTCTTGTGTTTGGATAGCATCACGCTAGCATTAATAATTGTCACCCTTATCCTTGTGTGCGGACAACATCCTATAGGCACTCTTTCTAATCACTCCTCCATACAGGTCTCTCAAAGCTATATCCAACAGTCTCAAGACAGAACATGTAAAACTTTACAGCCAAACCTGACGCTTGCAAATCACTTACAATCTCACATCATAATGGTTTATAAAAAATATTCCTCAAGTAATAAAAAATACAGAAGCTAGTTTGGGAAAGTTGTGATCTGTTGGTGAACTAATTGTCACATAATATCTGTTACTGGAGGAAGTGGTGAGTATAATGCTTTGTGGGTTGTTTTTTTTTAATCTACATTGCATTCTTCAGCTACTACATTCATTACTTCAAGTATTTTGTGAAGCGCTATCTTTGGTTGGAAGCCCATAGGGCTGGTGATATTAACATGTCATCATTTATGCTCCTGTTCTGAAATACTCTGCAAAGGAGAGGATCTCCATCCAGTCTGAGAGATGTGACCATGAACAGAGCCTTTGTGGAAAGAGCTTCATTTTGTAAATAACAAATGACCTTCAAGTAAAGGGCTTGAGTCAAAGCAACTAAGAAGTTACCATTTCCTTTGCTTTAAGCTACTGCTCTTCCAATGAATTTCAGTGACTAATGATGTCCCAGCACCTGCGCTTTATGAAGTAAAGTAGGTTCACGTAGATCACCTACTGTGGCTTACGTTGTGTTTGAGGAGGCTGAGGATAGCAATTTTCCTCTCTTCGATGTTATTGTTTCTTGTAAGTCCCAGCCCCTAGCTGAGTTCCAGAAGATAGAATTGCAAAACAGGAAAATGATGCACGCTCAGCTTTAGCAAAAACAAGCTGAATGATGCTGCGATACCGAAAGTCTACCAATTTATTCATTTGTGTTCTATGTAAAGGAATACCCGTTAAGAAAGAATAAGAAAACATTAGTGGAATTCTCTCAGGAATCAGTGTGGTGGCAGAAGTCAGACCATTAGCTTTGAAATACTGAGAGTAGGACATGAATAACTTTTTTAACCAACGGAGGACAAAGGAACTGACTCCAGTGTTCATTAGTCTAGCCAATAAAACAGTATCACTGTATCAGAGTCTTACTAAGATTGATGGAGATTGAGACACAAATTTGATTTTTGTCTATGGCTAATAAAAAATCATTTACCACTTTCCAGCCACTGCAATATCTTTGGAACTAAAGCTAGTCTTGGAACTCACACAGTAAGTATATCATGATCTTCAAGAAATATCTAAAGTTCTTCATTTATCAAAGCATTTCTAAAAGTTTCCAAGATAGAAAGGTTTAAAACAGCCTTGTAAGCATCACTTGTGTCTTGGGGAAAGAAGGAAAAAAAGTTCCAATATTCTCGGTATGTATTTTTAGACTTGGGATTCCGTACTGAGACCCATATAGGCAGATTTTGCAATAATGTAGTTGCTTGCAGTAGTTTTGGAAAAAATGAGTGATTTACCTTGGTTTCAAAGCAAGCTCCTAGAAGTTCTGACAGTTTTGGTCAGGAGTGTGGTCCTGTGCGTTGTGCTGTGGGAAGTGTGCTGGGAACAGCACTAGACTTCTCTGGAGGGTGTCCTTTACAATATGTTATTCACTAGACCGGTGTTGGTAACAGTTAATCTATTTTGTGTATCTAATCATAGGCTGTAATTATTTTAATATTCAACCTAGCCATAAACAAAAAGAATAATAATGGTTTTGTAACTGTATTGTAAATTAAATTTGCCGTTAACCACCTTAGGTTGTTTGAAGTCTACATGTCAAACATAGGGGCCAATGTTTTGAACTAACCATCATGGCGACTTCTTTTCTTGAAGCCCAGTTGCATCTATTTTAAAGTGCCTAACATGCACAGGTGCTCAAGCCATGACCTCAGAAAGGAAGTATTATCTCTTCTCCAACAGGTAGAAGTTAGGCTTCTAAATTCAGTTCCTGGCTTTTGTTAGATATACTACGATGCTCTATTTTCTCTTTCGCCAGAGACTTCAGGCAGGCGATTTTGCTTTTTCAGCACCTGTTCTTAGCCAATTGTATAGGATATAAAATGTAAAGATGCATGCCATATCAGTAAGGTCGAGGAGCAAATAATAAATGAATGGCACATTGTATTCCACAAGTGTAATGAGGAACCTGTACATGCACCAGAGACACACAGTTAGTAGGTAGCAATGAGGCACTCACTGCTCAGCAAAAGGATTCAGTTTGCTTACTGACAGGGCTGCAAGGAGAACACCTTGCAGGTTGAGTGCAGCCACATCTTTTTCTTCTTGCTGCCTTTGGTTATTATTTTCATGGACCTTGGCACTGTTCTGAAGGCTAGAACACAATGAAAATAAATATGTATGCAGCAGCTGTATGTTTCCTGTTTCATCTTCAGAGAATGGATATTGTCACAGATAAGGAGGAGAACATAAATCATAAAATCATTCAAGTGTGTTACCTTACCAGTACCATCTCTTTGCTACTACACTGTCTTCCATGACGCTGATCCCTTTGGTCCAGAGGAAAGCAGTAATTTCTGCTTCTCACTTCATCAGCTGTCTAACCAGGCAAGCTTTTAAACCCCAAAACACTGTACTTGAAATTCTAGATCTGCTGAACACAATGCAGAATTGCCATAGCCTTCCCTGGACCCAAAATATCATATTTTGAAGCATGAGTCTAGACCTTCCAAAGTATTTTTTTTTTTTCCTGTAGCTTTCTTGTAGCACTCATTTTTAGCATAACAGCTGTAAAAAGCCTCCAATGAGGTCCGATTCCATACTGGCAGAAGCTGCACTATCTCTCAGTATCAAAATAGGACCTAACTGAAAGACCTTTCAGACAGGCAAGACAGACTGACAAGGAGTGTTAGAAAAGTAGTGCTGTTACCGTAGTCAAGTTCCTGCTACTGAGTATCTTCTCAATAGCACAGAGTTCTCCAATAATTTCATCTTTAAGCCAAAACTGTCTAAGTATGGATGAAAAAGTTTTATTTGAAATTATGAGTCAACTCCTCAGCATAAAGGGCATAGTTCCTTTGATATCAGTGGACTAACAATGAATGACATTAGCTGAATACATAGGACCTATATATCTTTTTATTTCATGGTGAAACTGCTCAGGTACTGTCAGTGATCCCGTCATCAGCAGGTGGGGGCAGGCATCGCAGGGGAATGCTCTCCCTTGTGGCCTTAGAGCAAGTGGTGCATATCAAAAGGAAGGCTGCCCACAAAGCAGAACTTGCTCAAATGTGCATCCAGTGTTCTCATATCAAGCACTGGAAATAAAAGCAAGCACTTCTGTCCCCAAAGTAAAGCTTACAGCATCCCTTAAACTACCACGGGAGGGTGAGTGCACAGAAAGAAATTCTGTTTGATGGCAAGAGGATCCTGTGAAGGCTTCTGCTGTTTGAAGCATCAAAAGTGGAAGTAGTCCACGTTTGCAATGATCTACTAATCTTTCTCTGTGACTCACAGAAGAAACACTCGGAGATGGTTCCTAAAGTAGGACTCAGCACCCAGGAGATTCCCCCATAAGTTAAAAGTGCTATTTTAAAGTCTCACATTGCAGTGCTATGATGTCTGAGTATCTTTTCCTTTCCTTTCTTCTCTAACACGTACTGATGGCCCAAGTTTGTGCTTTGTCATTAAGCCCAGATGGAGTTTCTCTGCTCTTGCCTTGTCTGGATAGCCAGGATCTGGCAAGGCTCATCTAAAATGCTGAAAAAACAGTTGAAATCTCTGAGGTCTATTTGGTTCTTGGTTCCTATTGCAAACTGGAGCCGCTGATATCTTTTTGCTCTGAGGCAGTAACACCTCAGAGGCTATGACTTTGGTCGCTAAACCTTTTCAAAAAGTGCCACGGAAAAAAAAAACCAACAACTCATCTGATGATCTTGTAAATTAAGCTATCTCATATTATTCTTAGGGCAGAAATAGCAGGGCTGCTGTTTCATTACTAGTTATGTTTGGCTGGTTTCACAGTTAGTGAAAGGCAGACCACGTAGCCATTCATCTTGTTTTATGCGTGGAAATCTTGAATTGAGCTATGGAGGGTTCTGATTGCTTTCATCTTTATGTGGGCTGTTAATCTAAGGGCAGAGGTTGCATATCCTTACTTTTAACATTGATGAAAATAATTGACTAAAAACCAGTTGTTCTGAAGAGTTTTTAAGTGTCACCCATTTTTCATCCCACCTCTTTTTGCTGTAGAAATTCTGAAATCTATTCAGATCGCATAAAGTACAAACAAAGAGAAGCCAAGTGTTTTTAGTGCAACGACCAGCATGCCTTGCAGATGGGTTATAATAAGATGAGAGCTGTCTTTGTCAGAACTGAATCCATACTTTTCATGTACAACCTTTACAAATTGTGCCCATGTGGCAGACTTTGAATTACTTTTTTTACAGCTTTAGAAAACAAATGCAAAAATCTTTCAAGTGCATTCAAAGTCATTACAGTACTTTGCTGAACTGAATCAATTGTCGTAACCTCTGTGGGTGTGTAAAATATGAAATTACTATCACTCTCATAGTCTTTCTGAGTTTGTAAATTAGAAGGAATTGATTATAGGTGCTTTTGGAAAGGACTCTGGTGTATTAAAAGTGTCTTGATGACAAACAACAATATATTATTTGTAAGATCTTGCTTGATGAAACTGTCTTGTCCACTAATGGCTGTTTGTCTTTGTTATTGTTCTGACTTGCCTTCTAACAAATTGATGTGTGGGCTGAGATTTATCATGTGATGACTTGAGGAAACAAGAGACTTTGCCTATTAAAGTGGTTGTAATACTTGTTTTATTTGATAATTTAAGATATTTTAAAGTTAGTTAATGTCAGTATTTCCCAGTTTAGTCACTCCTTCCCCAAGAGCCAATTTTTGTAAATAGTTGCTGTAAGTTTATTTTATATTGAAGAAAATTGTCTGGTTTTCTGACTACCTATTTCACTATTCACATATTTTATTCACTTCAGAGGTTCTATAAATTATGTTGTAACATTTTTCTTTATGTATTAGAATTATTTCATAGCCTTCTATTTTCTTATCTCTTTTTTGTTCTTGTTCTCTGAACTTCTGTTAATAGCAATATATGAACCTCAAAACATTTAGAGCTTCATCTTTACTCAGATTAGTAATGAATTTCAGCTAAAATTCTACGACAGTTTAATCATTAGTATCCAAATAGCCTCTTCCAAAGTATTTGACTCTGGTTTCAGAAAACAATAGATCAAAGGAACATAAAAATATGTCATAGTTTGAAAAATCTTAATGAAAATATATAGTTGAAAACTATTCTTCGATTTCTACTTAGTAATGTTTTCATTCTTAATCTTCAGCTTCTTATTAATTAGAACCTGTTCTGCCCGATTTTATTAGAAATGAATTGCTGTTTGTTCATTTTCCAATGCAGAACTGGCATCTCATGTTTTCATTTAAGCAGATGATGCATAAGAGGGTTGAAATAATGCAAGTTGACATCATGTATAGATCATTTATAGATCATTACAATTTGGTTTAAAGGTTGCATTGGTCTGGATTTTGAATGGTTGGATACTGATAATACTTTATGGTGAGAGAGGGAACACACATAGGTGAAGATCTGCTTTGCTGTCTTTCTCTGAACACCCTCTGCAGGCCTCCAACAAAGGCACAACGGCAGCTTTGACAGCCTGACCCATTATGGCAATTCTTTATGGGCTATTATCCCAAGTAAGTGCAAAGAAATTCCCTAGGCTATAGATACACTAATACAAAAGAAACATATTTTAGAAATAATTAGACAATTAAATATATATTTTCCATGTTCTTCACTGTGATGCGATAGGACATTATATGTAGCTGTGGGTTTATGATTTACATCATATAAAATAAAATCTTAGAAACTTTGGAGCTACACGTTATATTGCTGTATGTCCTGCAAATCACCACAGCAGAAGATCCAAAACTATCAACAGGGAAACGTTAAGTTGGACATCATGGGATTTGAATTAGAGTTGAGTTTCATGCATCATATTGTTGGGAATTGGCCTTGTTGAAAATTCCCAGTGGTAACAGCAATGGGTTATAATGTGAAAGGCTGAACAAGGATACTTGGAAGGAACAGAGAGAAATCTGCTCTGTGGCATATGGGAAGTTTAAGATGTGTCAGGTTGTTAAAGATGATATTCCAGTGTTTTTCATTGAAGCTTTTAGAGGTAGATGTAATGGAAATAGATGAATAGAGGAGCATACTGTTCATCAGGTGGGTTTTCTCTGTGTTGCATTGATTATGTGTGTGTATCAAATGACTGCATATGTGTTGTACGAAAGAAGTTACCTGTTATGCTGCTATTCAACACCCATCACATTTATTTTTTCACACACTGAAAAATAGCAGTTACAAACTGAAATGAGGAGTCAAATAAGACAGGAATATCTCAGTCTTAAAAAAAGCACAGTGTATGTTTGAATTTGACAGCAAGAGCTTAAAGACTGTTACAACAGCAACAAAGGCAGGAGCTCTTCAGAGACCTTTAACGCTTCCTTAACATTGTAAGCTGACTAGGCAGTGCAAATGGTGACAGGTGGAGCTTTTACAGCTCTACTAGTATTTGTGCCAAAATTTGGACAAGCTCTAGTTCAAATGGCAGCTTGCATCCTCAGATGACAAATTATACCTGGTCAGCACAAGAATGGAAAACAAGCAAGACAACATTTTTTTCTACCTCTGGTTTCTTTATGAAACTAAAATACTGCTTTCCTAGAGCTTGCTTGGAGAAAAAAAAAAAACCTGCAGCAGTGATAAATGTCCAGGCCGGTAAGTCCGACTGACCAGTTCAGAGAGGTCATCCAGGTGTTCTTGTCAAGGAACAAATAGATGATGCTTCCCTGCATGATCCTTAGTTACTCCACGCAGTGCCTCACTGAAACATTTCAGCATGTAATAGCTGTCACTCGTTTCAAAACCGTAAGCCTGTGATGTCTTTATATAGCTTCAGAAACAGTACAGCAGTTCACTGTGGCAAGCTTTATGGTTTTGACAATATATGCCTTTGCTCTTCTTAAAACAAAAAGGGTATTGTTGAAATCCCTGTGGCTTTATTACGTACAAGTGGCAAGCTCTTTACTTTTTCGGTAATCCACATCTGTCAGCCACTGCTTACGAGATAGCCCAGGGGTTATCTGCCCTCTGTTATTGCTTTGATTCCTTTCATTTGTTTGCTTGCCCAATTTAATAACAAGGAGAGATCCAGCTTCTTGATGATTTTGTTGGCATAACACCAAGCTCATCGGCACTTAACTCCAAAGTGGTGCTGTGGATGCAGCTCTACAAGTTGGAAGCTGCTATATTGGGTCAGCATCTTTGCCTAAGCATCTTGCTGGTTGGTTTATTCTTTGTTCTTCCTCTGTTGCTCAATAGTTGGTGTGCAGCAGCCATGTGGACTTTATCATCTCAGAGAAATGTTTCGTAAAGCAACAAAATTTCCTTGGAGTGTAATGAACCATTCTGTTATGTGAATTTTGGGGTTTTTGTCTGTCTAAATGTTTTACATGTGAGGGGATACCACTGCTGTAGTTCCTTGTTGTCTACCAGCATGCAGGAAAGCTGTGTTACATAAATAACAGATGCAGAAGAGAACAGAGCAGAAAATTGCCAATTAAAGAACATTGTGTAACAACTTCTCCATCTGGGTCACCAGCAGGGTTTGAACCCAGAACGTGCCATACCGCAAGCACCAGGAGGCTGCTAGCCCTTTCTGCAGCAGCCCTGGGGGAGAGAGGCACAATAAACCCTTCCTCACTTGTGCTGCTTTCCTATTGGTGATGAGGAAGGAGGAGTTTCTCACTTAGGTAGCACTGTGCAATAAAAATTTGGCCAGTTTGTTTTCTAATGCAGTCCAAGCAAAAGATCTCTCCAGACAATCACTTCCTGCAATTTAGCAGGGATTTTTTTTTTTAACTTCCACAGGTGCAACCATAGTAACTTTTTTTTTAAAGTGTTGATGTATATTGAGTTGATGATGAGTGACTGTTTCCCACATTCACCCAGGTGCTGTTGCTTACCTTCACAAACGTTTTCTTTGGCTTTGCTGATGTGTACCTCCTCCTTTCTTGCTGCGCTGTTGAATAGCCATCACCAGGCTGCCTAATAACGAGCAGCTGCTTCCCTGTGCAGAAGTACAGAGTATGGAGTGAGAAGGCGAGCGTGAAAAGCATTACCCTTCCTCCCACATGGTACAGTCCTGTCTGTAGTGCTTTACAGAGATGGTTGTCTTACAGAGGGAAATTTGCTCTAGTCGTCAGTGCCAGGGTTTTCTCTGAATCCAAGAAGAATGATCTGGACAGTGCTATAACTTCTGTTAATGTTTGTAGACAAAAACTAAGTCACCCGCCAGTTTCTTTCCAAGAAGAGAAGTAGTCATGGGTACTGCAAAACAAATACACTTCAAACTGCCTGTTTCTGGTTTGGGGAATCTGCCAGGAAGTAGCTGATGAGCTTTGCTACCCCTGCTTCCCGCAGCCCCGTCTCGCAGGCAGACGCATCCTGTCATGTAAGCCTCAAATCATCCCCTCCTGATGGAATTGCCCTTGAGCGCCTGAGCAGCTCTCAGCGTGTGGGATGGTTTGGTACACTAAGGGTGGGGGCGATGATTTCGTCAGGTGAAGAAGAGGGTTTCTGACACATCAGTGGGGAACAGTTCCCACAAATCCCAGTGTCAGGTTGAATACGAGGATAACTTGGTGCTTGTATGCCAGCAGAGGTGTTAGCCTTCATTGTCAGCTTTCAGAATGATTTACAAAATAATTTTAAAAATTCATGAACCTTCTTCTTTATAAAGCATTGTTGTGAAGTTGAATATTTTATTACACAAGGCAACCATCATTCATTTCTAGGAAAGAGGATGTGACTGCAGTTTTGAAAGGCCAGGATGCTGGGATGGTTGGTATTGGGGGAAAGCGAGTTCTTGTGCTGTATTTAGTGACTAATCACTTAAACAACAGTTTCATGCATGGGCCTTCCAAGAAAGGACTACGGTTCTTTGGTCTGGTTTTTCAGATTTCATTTCTATGTGCGTACCCTGGCTGTGATGTTTTTCTTTTTTTAATTACTTTTTTTTTAATGATTGCACACTCATTCTCATAAGTCAAAAGCTAATCTAGTTGGAAATGTAGGTTTTCTAGTTAACCTATTTCAAGGTCAGGTGCAAGTTTTCCACATGGTTCACTGCGACTACAGCTGCCCACCCAGAGCAGAGCCAGACAACACAGGTCCTACCAAAGCGAGTTCTTCCTGGTCAATAATAAGTAAACACAGTGAAACAAAAAAAGCAATTAATACCTTATTTGTAGCAGTGAAGCCCTGTAATATGGTATTGCCTTTGCAGGTAATAGCCCATAAACTTTGTCTTGAGTTTGCAAGGCTTCGGTGCAGAGGCATGTCAGGTCTGCCTTGTCTGAACTCTTCTTGATCTGCCTTTGCTTTACTTGGTTTAGCTGTGATGGCAATTTCTCTAATTGATCAGGCATCTAGCTCTGGTTTGCTTCTTTTGTCTGTGGTGAAGATCTGCATTTTTATATAGATAGCAGTAACAAGCAAGTGGTTTAGGCAGAATGGGATACTTATGACTCCAGCACAATGACGCAGTGTAGAGGTCACAGGTAGGGTACGACAGCAGGGACACTGAGAAGGAGGTGCAGCAGGGAGGAGTGTGGACATGGGAGGATAAGAGATGGGGCACAGGCTTCGCATTGGAGACACAACAGCTGTAAACAATTCTTTAGTGGTCAGTTAAAAAAAAAATGCATAAAGGTTGTGCTTCCTCTTTACCCATAAACGGGAATTTGATTGTAAGATGCTCTATATTACTGTGTGATATTACAATAAGAAATGAAATGCTTGCATGCCGTGTTAAGAGGTGATGGCATGCTATGGAAACATGGTCATGAAACTAAAATCCAAAGCACCAAGGATAATTTAAAAATGACTGCCACATCTCCATGACTCATGTAAATCCACACAGCTGCACTGAATCAAATGTGTTCTGGTCAACCAGAGCATGAGAACAACCCGCTGACTAGATTAATCATGAAAAAGGCCATAGGTTGGGTTTTATTACTTTGTCTTTTATTGAAAAAGCAATCTTTCCCCCACAATTTATTAGTTTGAAAACTGATATTGACCTAAATTTGAGGTAATATTGGTAGAATATAACTCTATGCCTCTATGATTAGTTACAGTCCAAACACCTCCAAGTTGTGGTTCTTCAGCTTGTGAGAGTCTGATGCTTTGGGCTCCATCTCGGCCACTGTCACCCCTCCGCAGCCCGTCCGCTGGCAGCCCCCACCCCGGGGCAGCCTCCCCAGCCCTGCCGCCCCAGCCTGATACAGATGCATAAAGCATTCACCAGGCAGGATTCCCTCTCCCCTCCACCTCAAGGGATGGAGGGCCCGGTTGTCTTAGTGCTCTGAACCTATTAAGCCTCTGAAGCATTGGAGAATGGGATCTTGGTTGGGATTCAGGGGCCAGCACTGGATGCATCCTCTGAGTTTTACCATTTTTGCGGGCAAGGCACTACTTTTCAAGAGGGTCTGTACCCACATGTGGTCGTATGCAGGGGAAAGGGCTGTTTTATGTGCAGCTTTTGTTAACTACTTCAAGAGAGGCTCAGGTGGTGGCACAGTAATATTTGACAACGATTAGAGTCTTCACTTGGGTTTTGTGGTAATTCAAAACTGCTAAATGTCCCCTCTAGGTTTTTTTTTGTTATTCCTGACCTTTGCAATACTTGAGCTTCAGTAACTGGCCAGAAGAGGAGAAATGCCTCTTCCCGTGGCGTAAGCAGTCTGACAGTGCTTTGAGGTACTAAATATTAAGGTTTCATGCTTGAGAGACCCTGGTCTCTTCAGCCCCTTGCTTCCTGCCACGAGGGCGGGATATGGTCTGTGTTAGCATCTGATATTGTGGTGAGCAGCGAAAGCAAGTCCTTGAAGTGCTCCGATACTAATATTGGTCATGGGAGTTGACAGGTGCTGGCAGGTACACTGGCTTTTGTAATACTGAACGGGATCGTGTGGTTATGGTTAGGTAACAGAAAGCAGTCATAATTCAGCATTCCTGGTTTTTAACATGTTCTATGTCCCGCTGACTTCAGCTGCTAGCCATTGGCCCAGGCTCTCTGCATCTGATGATAACAGCAAGCCCATTAAAACACAAAGGGTGAAGGATACCTTTTTAAATTTTGCTTGAAAAGGGAGAAGGACCGCTCACAGGCAGTTACCACATCATAACTGTGGAGAGCAGGAGGTTAGCCATAAGCTGTGACTACCCTACAAGCAGCAAATGTCCCATCAGGTGGGTAAAACAAGCAGAGAGAAAAACATCACCCTTAGTTATGGTTTTAGCACTAGCGACACTTTCATTAGAAAAGACCACAAAATAGTTCCAG
>NW_009624133.1:0-17340 GCF_000690535.1 Cariama cristata | reverse complement strand
AAAGAGTGTAGCTAAAGCAGGGGCCTGTTGCACCTATGAAGTATAAGTATATTAAGCAAGGTATTATTAACCTGGACATAAACATGCTAAAATAGTGTATCTGATGACAGGATGTAAGTATGCTGTACTAATAGGGTAAGAAGCAAACATACAAATCTGAGCAGAAATATAGAAATAATTGGTAACAGCAAAGTGGTCAATGGGGAATTCTATACTTGCATGAATTGGGGTACAGGAAAACATGTGTACATAGTAAAATCTGCAAGAAAAGAGGGTATGGGACAGGCAGGAGACATGCATGATGAAATAAAAAGAAACATCTATGTTTCTTACACATACGTATATGTGTGTCTGTGTGTCTATGCACCACACAGAAAAAGAAAAGAAGATGTCTGGTGAAACCAGAGCAAGTCTTGGTCCCCCTCCAAAAAATAAATGGTCAGAAGCAGATGGGAGCTCCAAAAGAGGTGGGCTATGAGCAGAACAACAGGAACAACTGGCAAAAGAAAGATAGGGCAGAGCTCATAAACTGGGCCACCCTGCATCAGCGCTAAGTGCCTGCACCAACCTCATGGTTGCTGTACACTTACAGCTGATTTAGAATAAGATTCTTAAGGGCTAAGTGATTTGCATATGTAATGCTAATTATTAATGAAGACTAATAATTAACCATTGGCAATCTATATTGTTAGTGAATGTTAATCTAGGGTTGTTCTGAAATTTGAAACTGGCCTGATCTGTCAGTTTTTCAAACACTCCCCTCACATTGATCTCTTAATTGCCTGATAAGTACGTGCAAACATATAATATATGTGTGTGTATTCAGTTGCAAGAAGGCAGAGAGAAAAAAATCCAGGACATGAACTCCTCTTGCCTTGAAAGCCAGGTTAGAGACTCTGGGATATGGCCCATGGCAAGTTCTGTTACACAGCTAAGATAGGTAGACAGAAAAGATGCACTGCCTTAAGTGCTAACCACAGCCAGCAGCAGGGGCAGCCAAAAATCCTTGTAGTTTCTGATTCTGAATCAAAGGTTTCTTTCCATTCCTCTATTTTGCCACCAGCTGATCAGCCCCTCTCCTTTTTTGCTACGAGCGCTGTGATGAATGCCGCTCTGTTGTAAGGAGTGCACAGCCCCTACTGAGGTCCGTGGAATTGATAGCTTCTGCCTCATTAGAGACCATATCAAAGGTCAACTTCTGTACTGGAATAAGTTTCTGCCTTCACACCACTGATTTGTAAGTGGAGAAAGGGAGGATCATTGATGCCCCAGGCACAAATTAAACAGAACTGCATTTTCAAATTGGCAGTGCCTTTCCCTTCATAGATTTTCATACACCACAGTATAATGTATAAGACATATATACTATTTTGAGAGTTTGTGTCCTATAGTAAAAGCATTTAACATACCTCTTCAATCCATTCCTCCGCCTCCTCTTGTTTCCGACTAATTTTTCTGCCCCAGCACAGATTCTGAAACACTGAGCAGCTGCAAACAGAGAACTTTTAGATAACAGCAATATTCAACCTGCCATAGAAATGTTCTCATATTTAGCATTTTCTCTCCAAAATTGCTCTCATCCTGGGCAAGCATGAATTTTTATATCCGTAACAGTTGTTCATTTTTGTTACCTTTGGAAGTACCAGCCTGGGAGCAGAGGTGTACTACTGTTTGAATTGGGAATTACCCACCTTGACAACACTTCTCTCCTTGCAGTTTCAGCACACATTTATATTTGGGACACCTTTAGATTACTTTATGCTGCCTAATCCCATGCAGGGTAACCTACCTCTCAGATATGCTTGCTCAGCACAAATTGTGTTCTCGATCAAGATGTATGTATTTATTCAAAAAGGTACAATGTTCATCCCAGCATGGGCGGATATTATTTTTATTTTTTTTTACGTCTCAAGAGATTTCACTGGATGGTTAAACTTGTTTGTACTTCTAGCAAAAGGCATAGTTGTTGCTGACCAGGCAAGGTAGTAGCACCCGAGTGTGTGCACATATACCCACAAGCTGGTAGATGACTGGAGAGCACTGGACCTGTTTAATGTGTACAGATGCCCTGCCTGTTGCCCCATTGCTGTGACCGCATGGGCCACAAAAATACAGTGTTTCTAGGCACTGCACTTAGGAATATACACAGGACCCTTCTGCTGTGTAACCATGCCTCTCCAGAGAGAGAGAATGAGTCCCTCGTGTGACATCTCCCTGCATTTGCCTTCAGAAATTCCTGGCAAACTATTTTGCGAGTGTAAAGAGGAATGCTCCTCTTTATTCAGTCACTTATTACATGAGGCTGTGGTACTGTTTGAATCACAAATTGCATACTAATGGCCTAATTCATAAACCATTGACATTTTTTATGAGTCCTTAACATTCAAAAATGAAGAATTTGTGCTCAAAAAATAATTTGCATTGCAAAATTCAATAATTTAGTTTCTCATATTCATTAATGCCTAAGCCCACACCTCATAACTTATCCCACTCTAACTACACTTCCCAGCACACTGATAAAAACAGGATACACAGTAGTTCACATAAAGTGCTTCTATTTGCAACTAACTCTTTACCTGCACTGATTGATTGTATTTGTAGAGAGGAAAAAATCCAGCTATGCAGCAAGTGTGATGAATGCACTAAGCAATGGCTGCTTTGAAGTTGCTTTCTGCTCTAATCATGTTTTCCTCCAATGGCATTTACTACTATAAAATATGAGATCATAAAGGGTAATGATATCAGACAACAAAATCGTCCTACGGACTGCTCAGTCCCACTGTGTTAGGGAAGGATTCATGTTTCATTAATGAAAACTTGCTTTGCTTTTGACCTAATATCACTGGTTGTCAAAAACAGATGAGAAGATTAATAATAATGTAGAAGTCCTAAATCATCCACAAATTCCAAGGGCTGTGTATCACCCCCTTTTACAGAGAGGGAAACTGAGGCACATACAAAGCAAATAGCCCAGTAACTCTTGTAGGGTCAGCCAGACCGCCCTGGCTCTGTCCAGTGCTCAACACAGCTCCGGCTGGGTGCGTACGTGCAGGGTGCTATAAGGTAATTAGTGCTATCTAAACAAATGTTATAAGCAGTATTGTGGGTACTAAAAGCAGAATAACTATGGCACCCTAGGCCTCTGGCCTTTCAGGAGAGTGTGTGGTCACCTCTGGAGGGGCTGCCTGTTTGCGGCTGGATGGTATTGCACAGGCACTCCCAGACAGCGTTTGTCAAAAGGGAATTTGGGGGATCTTTGCATAAGGCAGTGCTCACATAGGGAATCCAGCCTCCCCAAAAGGATAGTTGGTTGTGGCCTAGGTGGAGATGGGAGTCTGTTGTAAGTGTCCTTGTAGAAGTGTCTTCAGCTGGTTTAGGTGAGACTGCTGTTAAATTATTATAACTCAGCTGGCCTGCAATCCTAGGGGACAGCTCCAGCACATGTTTCATTCGTTGCTATTGTATATCTTAACTAAAGACAAAACATCTCTTAAGTAGCTTAACTACATACAAATGACTTCCCACATATCATTTCTGCAGCAACAGTTTCTATTAACTGTTTACAAACGTCTTAGTGATGCACGGTTTGATCCCTTCTGCAGCAGAAATCACCAAAGGGAGTCTTTGGAGGACAAGCCCAGATTCACCACCCAAGATGTTAACTAACACATTTAGGCATTCAGACTGGGCTAAACACAGCAGGAGCTGCCTGGGGCAACTTCTGCAACTGTCCAAAATTCCCTCCCAGAGAGCTCCTATAACAATCGTTCAAAAATTTAATTGTGATGGTTCAGTCAATCACCTCCTTTCCAGCTGGCCTGTTGTCTCAAGCCAGTTCCTTATCCCATCTGTGCGGAGACTGGCTGGGCTTCCCTGGGTCACCCAGAGAATTAGTGGTACTGGTACCCTGGCTGTGCACACAAGCACAGCCCTGAAACCCAGCTACACCACAACTGAAAATAAAGTTATTTCTACTTATATACTTATAACTGACTTATAACTTATGTCCCCTGGCTCTCGCTGCAATTGTTTCCTGTAACATATTCAAAACGGGCTTCAGATACGCTTACGCCGCACCATAGCACAAATTGTGTGCGTACAGCTGCAAACTGAATTTTACTAGATTAAGGATTGTTTTTCCTTTGCAATGACATTTTAAATAATAAACTTTACACACATCTTGAGGGTTTTTCTGTTACGTCTTTGTTCAGTTCTAGTGAAGGGAAACTGATAAATGACAGGATAATTCACCAGCATCCATTCCATCCCACTATAGGGTCTGATCTTACTTGCATTTAAAGCCTTCTCCATAACACAGAAGAGAAAGGGATGCTTATTCTAGACCAATGAGTGCTTCCCAGTGTCATTAAGTCATTGGAAGTTAAGTTTATGCAGTCGCTTTGTTGGGTTGGCCCTGAAATTTTAGCCACAACATGAGAAGTGCAACATCAGGAACCACATAGGCATGCCCTTGCTGAATGGTCTGCAGGTTCCTGGCCTTTTGCTGCACTGTTTCTTTCTTATTTTCAGTCAGCTCTTAATGTTTCTTTGGAGTGTTGGTGGCTTTCAAACTCCAGTAGCTGAAGTTGCTGACAGTTAATAAAGAAGCAGCTACAATATATTTGCAGAACTTCCCGTCTGAGGTTGGTTACTAAACAGACCAGAAGAGCAGCTCCATAATTACGTGATGGCAAAGGCTTTGGGAGCTGCTGAACCATGGATACTTCCATTTTAAAGGTCAGGTGAAATGCTGATTTACTATAAACCAAATCAATACACACACATCCACACCCTCCCCCCCAAAAAAGGAAGAATAAAGTTTGAAAAATTTGAGCTTCCACATTGCTAGTAGAAAACACATGGATTTGAGACTGGCAGACGATGTATGTGTGTAGTAAGAGGACATCGCTGCTTCTTTTCCGTGCCAAAGCTGGAGCAGCACGAGACCTACAGGACACTCCTTGCCCTGCAGCACACGGTGCTTGCAAGGAGGCCCGAGTTGGTACCGAATGGCCAAAGGGACCAAGGCAAAAGCTGCCTTTGCAATTCCCTGCATGAGCCATATCACAATGTAGCAGGTTTGGGCTTTATCGAATCTCCAGGCAAGCTCTTTATTTTGTTGCTTTTCTGCCATGTGAGAAAGATGCTAATGACATAGGTATAGATCTTTCAGTGGTGCCTAGACAAGTTTCCAAATCCTTGATCTGTTCTGGACATGTTTAAAATATCCTGGCAAACTAGAGAAAGCAGCCTGGAGCGTTGGCAGCTAAGGCCTTGGTGAGGTTTGGCCATCTCAAGGCGTTGCTCCCGTTAGGCGTTACACCAGCATCAGTGGGCTGGTTTACTCCTGCAGTGGAAGCGATGGGCAGACACGGGGACAGCCAGCAATCTCCCACTGCCGTACTGTCCGGGCTCCCAGCTCTTGCTCAACGCTGCCAGTTTCCCCATCCCTGAAAACTGCTGTCTTGCTGGGACTTTTTTCAGGTTTGGGGGGAATTTAGAGTCTATTTTGCATTTTGATTAAATCTAAGATTCTGTAGTGTGTCTCATGGAGTAAAAGATAACTTTAAAACCCTAGTTGTGCTCCCTTATTATGTTATGCAGAGGCAATTGTAATTTCCTCATCTTGCAAGTGGACCTGTCCATGTGCAAAAAGAAGCTGAAACCTCCATAAGATCCTATGTGCTCAGGTCCACCTGGGATGCTATGAACTTTAGCACCTAGATATAGTGTAATTGCAAAACTGTGCCTCCAAACCCAGCTAACCTGGTGGGTCGTGGGTGCCTGCAACAGTAAGAGGCTAGATGAAAACCCTGTCTGCTCTCAAACCTCTCATAGTGCTGGTTTTGATGCTGTAATACACAGCTATGCCCGTCTCATGTTTCAGAATTGACATTAAAGGAAACATGCAAGTCTGGCTCCGGTGAAACTCAAAAGATTGTAATTATATTAATTACATAATTTTGGCAGCAATAAGGGGAGGGGAGGAGGATGCTTGCTGGTTTTTGAGCCATTTTGAGTGGTCTTGGGTCAATCACATTTTCCTGCTTTTCTCTCTAGCTATAAGCTCTTCAAAAAATTCACTGAGAAATGAGAATGGATTTCTGAGTGTTCACATGATGTGCCATTTAAAATAGTTTATTTATTTGAAATCGTAACTTTTTTTAAAATGAGCAAATTAATAAACCTGTTTGGGTTCCAAATAATCAGATCTTCATAAGCAGAATTGACCAGATCTCAAATGCCATCAGTTTAACAATACAGTCCTAAAAGGTCATCATTCTGATTTTGAGCAATACTTTACAATTCATCTCTGAGGGCCAAATAATTGGGTGACATAAATGAATGTACCTCAGTAGTGTTTTTCTGACCAATATATGAACTTTAATTTTTCACAGGCACATTTCAACATTCCCTCCTCTAAGCTGGAAGCTGCAATTATGAGTCTGCCTTTTATAAGACAGACTATGTTGCCCTTAAAAATGAATAAGCCTTCCTATTATTACTATACAGCAGACGGAGTGGCAGAACAGAGCTGCCTTGTGGATTGTTAAACCAAACTGTTGACAAGAAAACAAACACAGCTGAAGACCAGGATCAGTAATCATTTCAGAAAAACAGGTGCCTGTGCCCCTCCAGTATATTTATACGTTACATCCAGAGCAAAGACTGACGAACATAACGTATTTGTACGAAATGCCAAAGCAGCACGAGCTTAATGTTACAACTGCTTCTAAGTGAAGATTGCATTTGTAATTTAAAGTTATTTCAAAGTAGTGAGGGGAACTAGGGAGTTGTTTGGGGCGATAGAATATAGAATATCATTACAAGCACATGCAGATCATATTTTGCTTGAACTAATTCCTCCTGCTATTTTAATACCAAACATAACCCATGCCAGTTTTACATCTCAAATATATTTGGTATTTCAAAAAATAATTAATAGTGTCAGTTTTATTAATGTGTTAAAATATGAATTAAAAACATGACAAATCAACGGGAAACAGCAGTCTGTTTTAATGAATATTTCATACTGTACATCAATAAATCATAGATCAAAGGGAATGAAGCACATTCTGCAATATTTCTTTTCTGTCAATGTGGGGTTACTGAAAGTTTTACAAGTTGTTTTGGCACTTACTTAGTTGCACATTTGAATTAACATTTTAGGAAGGAAGTAAAAAAAGTTGTGACTTTGAATCCCAGAAGAGTCTGGTGTTCAAAATGAATTGTCCTGTTTTCTCTCTTTATCGTTTCATTGCTTTAAAACTCTGTGTTTGACCATATAATTGCAGGTCTGTGCTGTGTGTGCAGGTAGCTTGCTGTTCTGCCTTCCCAAACCAGGCTATTCCCAAGCTTCTCAAATGGGCACTAGCAGAAGGCGAAAATGTTCTCTCTACAAAGCGTCTTGCCCTCGTCTCCAGCTTTAGGAGGGATTTGTTGCATAGGACTTTGAATGAGTGGTACATATCTCTTTGTGATGTCTGTTTTCCCAGAGTACAGGTGGATTTGAATTTAAGGGCTCCAACATGAACCCTTGTCTTCATCTTCATCTACTATGTGTACATATGTTTAGCCCCTACAGATCCTTTAATGATGTATGTTGTATAAACAGAAAACTTTACCTTCTTTTTTATAGCCGAAGCAGGAATCAGAACTGCATGGGAAGGAAAAGATTCAGATACTCAGTACCGCTCCTAAGCTTTCAATTCAGTGATTGATTAGCGCTGGGGACAGTTAACTGGAGATGGGGATATGGGCAAGGCAGCTTCTCTGGAGGAAGCTTCTGACTCAGAAACTCAAGTTTTCTCTAAGCATATAGTTAAACTATCTTTTAGGCTGCAGAAATGACCTTCAAAACAGGAACCGAACTCGCGTCTGCAGCAATGTATGCCTGAGTTTGTGTAAATAACGACTGCAGTGGACAAACTTACCTTGTTTACCCTTCAAGACCTTAAGCTTGAGCTAGTCCTGATAATATCGGTGCAGTTGTCAGACTCGGTTGTCTACATTTTGAGCAAGAAATTCCTGACTTGCTGAAGATCTGATCAGTGTATTAGAAACAGCATCTAAATTTGCCTGAGTGGACAAATGCAATTCATGAACCATACACGAAGTTTATGCTTCTATCCATTTTAACCAATTATCCCCTTCAACAAACATTGAATTGACTCCACCTGAGGTCCTTTGTCAGTCTCTAAATCAGTTCTTGGGCCCCAGGACAATTTATTATCAGCAACACATCATGGGTGACAGTTCACAATCAAGACATATTAAATGCTGTAAGAGGGCAGGCGTATAAGGGAATGCAGTAGGCTAGGGATCAGAGTTTTTTACAAATGTTCATGCCTTCCTGTCTGTGAAGTTTTGGATCAATTAGCAATCAGCAGCACAGGAAATTTTCACCATTGAAGTTTACTGTGTCTACTTCTGTGGTGGCATCTCCTTCCAGAGCAGTCAACAAGCTTGTCTGTATCATACTTTCTAGCCAGGAGGATGGCTATACAGCCATCCTTGGATTTGAAACCTGCAAAGTGGCAATAAATTGCAAACAACTTGCCATTTAAACTAAAAAAAAAGGGGGGGGGGGGAAGAAAGAATAAAAAAGGGGTGGGGGGGGGGGGGAGAAAAAGACCATTAAAAAGCAGAGCTCTGGCCAAATGTTCCTTGCAGCACCAAAGGACACAGATCCTGACATCCTTCATTCTGCAGGCACCCACCTGCAGAGTCTTGTGTTGGTACCCATCATCCAGCCCATCCGGAAGAAGGGGTTTGCCCCAACACCAGCCTTTTACTCTTGTTTGTTCCAGAAATACGATACCTGCAATTAACCCTGCTAAGCATGCCTCCAAGGTGACTTTTGGAAAAGGTACTATTAAGAGTATTCTGTTTTCTCAGGAAGTTTTGTTTAATTCACCTTTCTAGGAAATTGTGATACTTGTACTTTTGTGGACCAAGGTGTTTACTTATCGATTTGGCTGATAAAGTACCTTCATTTTCAAGGGTATATTTATTTGTAACCCCATGTTTCTGAGTGGGCACTGGGCAGTCCATCAGATATACTACATAACACAAATGTTAAAATTTGACCAAACCCCATTCCCACCAATAAAAAAACTTCCCTGATGTCTGTGGGATTTGGTTCAGGTTCAGACTAGGTGAGAATTAACTCTTAATCAGAGCTGAGTGAAATATTTGCTGCAAACAACTCTTTTCGTTTAACAAACTTTTGTTTTCATGTGTTGCCTGTGAACAGGCTATGAGTTTCACATATTGAATGCAGCATTTAGACACAGAGAAAATATGATTTAGTTGTAGCAGATGTGAATCTTTCCAGGAAGGAGACAGAGGTACAGACAAACAGGCCTATGGCAGTGTCCTCTTTATCTTTTCCATAAAGATGTTGGTTGCTTATGCACAGGTTTATAACATTTCTTGCCTTGAAATTTTATCTAGAACTTGATATACTGTTCATTCATACTGCTTTGCTTAGCCCAAAGCAGTCAATAAACAGGATTAAGGCCTCCAAATTTATGAGATCATTAAAATTTTATTTTTCTCACTGTAGTTGAGTATTCAGGTTTCAGTTTTGTGTCTTTTTTTCTGCAACGCTGAGAACTAGAAATCTGTGGGGTCTTTCTCTTTTTTTAAATGCAAGCTGGCCTTCTCACACAACTAAATGAATCCAGTACTAAGACTTAACGATACATGTAAGAATAGAAATAATTGATCAGGCTAGTAAGCTCATAGTTTTCTCATATAGAATCAAATATTAGAAGTGAACCTCATTCTCGTTCATAGATTCAGCAGTAAAATTATATATAAACATGGTTCTGTCTGAAAGATCCAAGGGTGAAGTTTGTCTCTTTGATCTACTTTAGCTCTCAATTAAAAGAAATGACTGGCCTTTCCAAAGAAGCCAGCTAGCTGTCTTGTCAAGTCCTCCATTTTTCATTTTTTTCTTCCAACAAGAGGTAAGTATGTTTGCCTAGTGCCATAAGATAAAAGGAGTAGAGGCTGAAGTTGTCTATTCCACTGCAGTTGATAGTAACTGGCCTTGCTTCATATCACTGATCTAAGTAATAAAAACCTGGTTTAACTCAGATTGGCCCAGAGACTTGGTGCTATACACGCACAAAACCCCAAACTGGAATCACATGTGTCATTCTAGTCAGACTCCTTTATCAAGATCATATTTCTGAAGCAAGAACAAATGCATTTTTCTACAGTGAATTATTTTAATCTATGGCAAAAATGGAGTTTCCCAGAGAATCTGACACAGGAAAATACTGTCCAGATTTGGTGCTGGTTTCGTTTTTATAGCAGCATTGATGCAAATCCCCAATTATATTGGAAATCATCTTTTTATTAAGGTAAAACTTAGGAAGCCTGAAAAAATGACAAGTAGACCTGTGAGCAGAGGAGTTTTGTAAGGAGAAGAACAGCAGAGGCTAACACCATCAGTACTGCACCTGGGGACTTCTGGTGTCAACTTCAGCCACATAGCGATACCCCTGAACACCTTTGTTGGCTTGGGAGCCAGGGGATGAGCTGTGGAGGGGACAGAAATAAGGTACAAGAAAGCTTTAAACAGAGACAAAGCTCAATTATGTTCAGTGTAAATCATGCAAAGTTCATTAACGTTGAGTGAAATGTAAACTGATTGGAGTGAATGACATTAGCATCTCCAAATGTAATGACAATATCTCCTTGTTAGTGGCTCATCAGGTATGGAAATGCAGAAGTATCCTCCTGTGGTCTTGGAGGGAGAGGCTTTGCCCAGCAGGTTGGGATCACTCCTGTTTGAGTATCCTAATGCTCTGCGTTACAGGTGGAGGTGAACAAGCTCTGCTTCTCCTCGGTGTCTAGGAGCCACCGGCCCAGCTATCTTGCTGTACTTCCTCCAGCTCAGCTCAGCGCTGCAATGATCCCGGAGCTTCTGACTCGCATCCCCAGAAGCTGGGAGCACAGCAAAGATGAGAACAAATTGCCTACAATTCACCAGGTAGATATTCCCATGTAGCATATTTATCTGTGTGATACCACCAACCCCTTTTTTTTTAATAGAAAAATAGAGAGGATTACACACATTCATTTAGTTAAAGATGCAAGGCTATTTACAGTAATTAGCTACCACTAATTAAGTAGTGAGATCAGGGATAGAAATGGAGACAGAAGTCATTCAGCGTATAACTGCTGAGTGATGTGATTTTGCTGTACTCCACTGATGTTCCACAAGAATGATAAATCCCCAGATCTCTGCAGTGGGCAGAGAGGAATTTAAGTCTAAAAATGATTATACTAATGCCATAGAAGGCTACAGGAGGTTTTTGAGGGTGTAGGTAATGGGATCCATCCTTTTTTCCTCATCTCAGAGACCAGGTTACAGTACTGTGTTCTGCCCCATTGATTCCTCTGGGAGAGCCCCAGCTGTGTTGTAACAGAGTCCCTATGTAATCCTAGCTAGTAGGACAAAAAAAAACAACCAGAAAGGGAAAAACCTATTGACCAGCAACACAGAAAAAGCAACTTCGGTCTCTGAAGACAGAACTGGAATGCCAGAATGTGCAGAGATTAATCTGAAACTAATACCAATTGCTTCCCATCATGTTCAGTATATTTGACATAATTACCTTAAGAACAGTCTAAAAGTGTTATATTGTTAAAACTGCCAGATGGAAGACATGCTCTGCTGATAGCAAGCACGTCAGACAACGATATTGAAGAGATTTCTGAAAAGTTTTAATTAATCTTTCTCTCTTTTTTCATATAATTGGCATTACTTTGGGCTCATTTGTTCCATGGAACTCAAGCACTTGGCTCCTGGTTACAGGACGTTAATGGCTAAAGGTTTCCCTGAAGAGAAAGAATAAAAGAGGAGGCTCCCAGCTTATATGAAAGCTACTGCAGTTACCTTAAAGAAAAGATGGTTTCCTCCACTATGTGAAGCAAAACTTCATATATCAATGTTGACATAAGATGGTGCTAAATGGGTAATTTTTTTCAAGTGTTTATCTTCTCTGGCTGAGAGCCATTATTTTATTGCACCAGTTGGAAACCACCACACTGCATGACACAACCATGTTTTTAATTAGTCTGAAAAGTTTTAATTGGGAAACAAAGGGAGATATCTTCTAGATTATTATTGCAACCTTTAATTGCTTGACTCAAGAGACCATTAATTATCTTGATGGGGAGGTGACACACCTTTCTGAACTAAGACACTCATATTTACGGCACCTTTTGCAGAATACAGTACCTGTTGACTTTCTCCCAGCCTTTCATTAAGGAACTGCTGTGATAGGAATTAACTACAGTAATTCCATTACAAAACCTGCTGTCCAGTGGAATTTTTCTGGAAGATTAGATTTCTGAAAGGGAAAAAGGCCATTTAAGCTAAGCATTTCCTCAAGGCCCAAAGCAAATAACCGATGAAGAAGGTCAGAATGAATTTAGAACTCTTAAAGGTCTGCTGTACACTTGCATGCAGTGTACGAAAAATAAACAGTGCAGCTTTCCAGTACAGTGATTTTTATTGTTTTAAATGTTTCACATTTCAGTTTAGGGAGAGATGAGAAATGCAGAGGACAGAATCTGATCAAAATGATTTTACTTAGAGGAAGAGCAGCGTTTTAAGCAGACATTTCAAGGTTGAAGTGATACTAGTAGCTATTGCTTGGGATTAATGCCAGAAGAAAACACTTGTTAAACGCACTGGGGCAGAAAGGCAGAGAGAAATCCAATGACCTAGAGTTCAGTTCATGCCACAGTGCATTCACCATGCATGGGGCAGGTACAGAGCGCAGGGTCTGGGTATATATTATGTCTGTTTAATATTAATTTAGCAGTGTACTGCTGCCCAGCGTCTGTCTGCAGTGGGTGGCATTCATTGCCTGCTTTCATCTGCTGTTTCACAACTGAGAAGCTTTCTGGACTTGGTCATTTTTAGTAGGTCTATAATTGAGTCTGTATTGAGTAAACTTGTTGGGAGACTTTTAACCTTACTTTATATTGTCTTACTGGAAATTCAGAAGATTACTTTAAACTGTGTTAATATAGTTGCTATTGGTTTTTTTGCCTGGAGGTCAGCAGTATCTACTCTATTCCTGTGAAAGGAAATTAAAATATTCCCTGGGCTACCACAGGCTAACTAGGTACTGAGTTTATTTTAAAAATACAGCTAGGTGACCTCTTTTTTTGACCACGAGCAGGTGGACAAGCGGTGGCTAGAGCTTTGATCCCATACAAACCTGCTTCCCTACCAAGCTTCAGCTAATACAGCTCAGTGGGAGACAATATTACACTCCTGCTACTGGGGCTGGAGTCATGAGGAAGGAAAGGGTTATGTCTGAGTCATGGTATCTCACAGGTGTTTCACAGGGAGTTGCTCAGAGATGGAGCTAACAGCACAATTTAAGTTATTGTGCCTTTCCTGTACACAACAAGAGAGGTAAAGCTAATTCAAGCAAGCTGAACATATGCTGTATCCCAACTAAGACTGTACGTGTACATGTCCGTACAAAAAATTGTAGAAATTAATGCCCCTTTGTGTGTGCTCTGTCTTACTGAACAAGTCAGGAAACAAAGTTTTAACATGCACTTTCATTTGGGGAAATCTTTCGACAACTACAGAAGTTGTGACACTGCATCCGCAGTAGCTACAGTCATTGGAAGCAAAGTGGCTATCAGCGATGCTGGAATGTCGTCTAACAGCAGAGCTTTTGCAAATTAAGAGTCTGATGCTGCATACTGATTGAATGCTGCAAACTACTTCCCCCTTCACTGTCCTTTATTTCTTCTTCTCTCAAGTTGCTGTCAGTAGTAATCCCTCTTCTAATATACTGAGATGGGGAAAATCTCTCTTCAGGGTTTTTCTGGTTGTTTGTTTGCTTTTCAATTAATCTCAGCTAGGGCTGTGTTCAGTTGATGACATTTGTTTGCTATTCACATGTGCAAAATTGCAAACTTGACCTGTGCTATGTGCAAAATGTGCTGAGGGTGAGATGCAGACCAAAGGAAAAATTTTTCTAGAGTAGTGGCCATTTAACCTTGACGTCAGCTCCAAAAAGCCACATGTAGCTCTGTCATTGGATACTAATTTTAAAAGGCTGCTCACCTGATGGCAAAAAAATACTGTGGACAAGTTTAGCAGTTTAAAAAAGTAATTACTAGCTGATTCCATCTAACAATGATGGCACGACTTAGAGACCCACAGCGTCAACTGAACAGAATGCCTCTTAGCGCACTGGCATGTACAGGGCTACATATATATTATTTGTGAGGAAGAATTAGTGTATGAATTTAGCTTAATAAGCTGGATATACAGCATAAATGGGGTTTTTTTTATTATTTTGATCTGTTCAGATGTAGTCTAGTTTCCCACCTGGGAGATGAGCTGAATGAGCAAAGCCAGTCTGAATGCCTTAATTTTCTCTCTTTGAAAACACTGGCAGCTTCACATCTTCATGTCATTGAAAATGTGACCAGGAATATGCCAGTTTAATTCGTTGTACTGGAAATACAGCTATTGTTTCAGGATTTAGTTAAATACTAGAGTCCTGTAAAAAATCCTTTGGAACCAAAATAAATGGAAGAAAATGTAACTTGGTTTATAATAATCCTAATACTAAATTTTAATACATTCCTCAGAAATTCTATTTAATTTGTCTCATCTAGCTGTTAGTTTTATTAACTGTCTCTTAAATGTTTAGTTTGGGGGGGTGCAAATAAGAACAGAGCATACAATGAAGACATCAGCATGAATGGATTCACTGATTTTGTATGCGTGTCAGTGCTGTAGGAAGAAAAGTACAGCATGCTGGACTGCAGTAACACTGTGTAATTACTTATTAAACTACAAACTTTAATCACATGCTGAACCACTTTTAATGTTAACAAGCATTAACCATACAAATTGATGCAAACTCAGCTCCAAAGCTCGATGTCTCCAAGATGACAGAAATAAATGCATGAAAAGATGTAGGTATCAGTCACTGAGTTTCAGCTCTGTGTGACTGACATACCAGATTGTCTTCTGCTTCCCCTGGCCACTCTTACTGATGCTGGAGAACTGAATCTAGACCTAGGCGGTTCTGGGCAAAGAGGAAGCCGTAATCATGCAGGGACTTCTTAGGGCTGATGGGCACTGTGGCAAAAATTCAAAAGCTTTGAACATTCTGCCTTTTGCCCCCTCTTTCTTTTCTGGGTTTTGTTGAGGTGGTTTTGTGTTTGGAGGGTTTTTTAACATATTAAGACCTTCTGCATGAATGCAGATTTTCTGTGTACTTTAGTATACAAGGAATTGAAAATATCACCTAGAACTCTTCCCAATATGTGGAGTTTTTTTCCCTTTGTAAGCAATTTCAGTTGTTGCTACAGATACATTATAGAAATAGAAATTACTGTTTTTAATCACTGGTGAGAGAGAAGAAAGATCATGAAGCAGACTCCCACTTAGCTGTAGCAGGATATAGTTTAGGGTTAGAACCACTTTGCCTAAAAATATTCTCGCCTCTCATTCCTACTTGCACTTGCGAATAGTTGGTTGTTACCTAAAGACCAATGAAGCCAATGGAAACATTCCTCCAGTGGTATTTGGCCCCAAGTAAGTTTGTGGACCTGGACTTTCAGCATGCCAGAACTAGACAAGGAAAAATTATCTGGTTTTGATTTTCTTCAGGTTTCAGAATTTAGATGCCTTTTTTGAAGTGTTTGGAGGCAAGAAGGCACTTGAGTAACATGCTCTGAGACCATGGGGATCCTGCTATCTTTGATAGGGTTCCTTTCTCACCTGAAACTAAGAGCTTTAGTACTCCCAGGGAAAGTGTGAGTGACTCATGAAAAATTGCTCTGAGAAGGCGATAGGCTCATGGCTGTATAAAACTTCAAAGCAAAATCATGATTTTATTTAAGATGGTGCCTACAGTCATGACATGAGCAACTTGCAACCGAAAGGGAAAACAGTCCAGTTTGGCTTTCTGTACACCCCCCGCCCCCTTCATTTTTCACATTAGCAATGGTTACTGATTATTTGATTATACTCTGTGTGTTTTTCAGGAAAGACAAAACTCACCAATAGGAATTGAAAACCTCCTGAGACTGAAATCCCAAAGAAAACGTTGACTATAGTAGAATTGAATTATACGTAGGATGATCTTAGGCACTGAATCTTATGAAGTTTATGAAATTACTGTACAGAGCTTCATAAAAAATCATGAAAGATGAAAAAAGACTCATAAGTAATAGCCAAAACTAGTTCAATATAAAATGAAACCTTCACCATTTTGAACCATTTAATTCCTAGCTATGATACACCACCACTGCTTTCTCCGAAAGGCTGTCTCCAGGTTCCGAGCATCTTTACCACCGGGAGGGGCTCATGGTCCTAAGCCAGCCAGAATGGTGGGGTTTATTATGTTTGTACCTAAACTAGATTTTAAACTGAATTTTAAATGAGCATTCTCAAAGGAAGGACTCTCACAGTCTAAGTTTTATCTCTATTTTTAATTAATAAAAAAAAGCCCAAAGACAAGGTGAAATGATTTGGGACACTCGGCCAGCTTGGTGCGTTCTGTTTAATGTCTATGCACCTATTTGTAGAATGAAATAATTTGGCTGAGATTATTAAGTGACTAATTTGTGCTCTGAATGGTGGTGAAATTCACTGATTCCCGAGTTAGCACTGGAATATGCTTCCATTGGGTTTGTCACTAGCTTTTTTTCTCATTCCAAAAAAGATGGGTAATGCAGTTATCCTGACACATTGGGATACTGACAAGCAACGTCAAATCTTATGATAGCATATAATGACTCTCATTTTCAAACAAGAAAGAGAAATGGTTGTTATTGCAAAATGTTGTTAGATTTCGTATTAATCTTGCATAGTAACAGTGTAATTATAATGTGTCATCTCTGGCTCAGTAATTTGACAATTCAGTTCTTTGGGGGGGGGCAGATGGCCTATAACATACCATATTTTTATAATTAGTTTATTCTCTGCAAACTCAGTATGTAATTACTCCCTCATTCATTACTAGTTTCTTTGAAATCTTCCTTTTCAGGAACTATTCTCCAACACAAGCGAAGCTTAAATCTCTCTTTGTACTGTTCTCTATCCTCTCTAAGGAACTTATATTTTTAATATTAAACACCCTGGTTATTTCACACTCCAGATTACTTTTAAATACGTTTTCAATGTCACCTGCTGCATAACACTTGGCCACCTTTCTTTTTTGCCCCTCAAAGAATAGTGAACTTATTCCTACCTGAGAAACACAATTTTAAGACGAGGTTTTGTTGCCAGGATAGTTAGGTACATAAATAAGCAGAGTCTAAGATGGG
>NW_009624132.1:11893-12189 GCF_000690535.1 Cariama cristata | reverse complement strand
ACCTCCTGCCTGCAGGCAGCGGAATGGTAGCACAATGGCACAGGTGGCATGGTGTGGGCGCTTCCTCTCTTCAAGGATGGGAGCAAGAACGCCCCGAAACACCACCCACTACCCACACCAGGACGTCC
This sequence comes from Cariama cristata, assembly GCF_000690535.1. Taxonomy (NCBI): domain Eukaryota; kingdom Metazoa; phylum Chordata; class Aves; order Cariamiformes; family Cariamidae; genus Cariama; species Cariama cristata. The sequence continues at coordinate 12,061 of NW_009624132.1, read as the reverse complement.
CTGGGTCCCCTGGGCTCCAGCTGGGCACTCACCTGGGCTGGGCTGGGCCCCATCCCCGTCCTGCCCCGCTGGTGCTGGCTGCATGTTGTCATAGGGGCTCTCCGCTTCGTCCATGCCGAGGGCTGTTGGAGGAAGGCAGGGGAGAGTGGCTGAGTCCGTGGGGCTGGG
>NW_009624132.1:11561-11846 GCF_000690535.1 Cariama cristata | reverse complement strand
TGGCCGCGCTCCGGCCCCCCATCACCTTAGCAAACCTCAGGTCAGCATAAACCACGCTCTGAGCCATGTAGGCAAGCCCTGAGCCCTGCTGGCTCCCACCCTGCCTTTGGGATGCCTTTCTGGGATGGTCCTGTGCCCCGGTGATTGTGCCGTCTCTTGGGGGTGCAAAGGAGAAGTGTGGCCAGCGTCTGCAGAAGCAGAAGTTTGCTCTGAGCTGTAGCAGATGGGACCAGCGAGGCACGGCTGTGGGGAACGGCAACCTCTCATTGGTTTCGGCACCCCTCG
>NW_009624132.1:8564-11544 GCF_000690535.1 Cariama cristata | reverse complement strand
CTCACAGTCCCCCCAGGCACATGGCAGGGCAGGGCAGCACGGCCTGAGGTCAGGGCAGTGGCACAGCAAGGATGGACCCAAATCGCTGGGCCAGGGGAGAGCTCGGGGAGAGCAGGGCCCATCTGGACACAGGAGCACATTGCCCTGGGGACAGCCCTGTGGATGGCTGGAGGTCTTCATGGATGCAGATTTCCCCTCCCGGCCTCTGGGAATGGGAATTTCACCATGATGTGGCTTATGTTGCTGCATCTTGTCCTGTCTTTGGTCTCCTCCTAGAAGACCTTGGCTTCGGCATCCTTCCAAACCTCCCCCCAGACAGTTGCACAAAGCAATGACACCCGCTTTGCCTTCCTTTCCCCAGACCACAACCCCAGCACTCACAGCATCTCCTCCTCGGTCCCAACCTCCAGCCCCTCAGCATCTCAGAGGTCTCTACTGAACTGCATCCAGAGAAAGGCATGTTTCAGAAGGGGCACTGAGTTGGGGACCAGCTGGGCACAGCTGGGCACATCTGGAAGCAGGCAGTTGCTGGGACAGGACTGGAGGTGTGCAGGGGTGCTGGTGGAGCACGGCATTGCAAGGTCACTCTCCATCATCTCTGCAAGAGCAAGGGAAGTCCTTCATCACTAGAGAAAGGCAAAAATCACAGCCAGCTTCAAAGAGGAGAGGAAGCAGGTTTGGAAGGCTAAGGGTTGAGCAGCTTCCACTCCATCCCCAGGAAGAAGATGGAGCACATCCTCCTGGGCACACAGTTGTCCAGTCCCAGGGAGAATACGGTGGTCGCTGGGGGAAGCCTGGTGGGATTTGCCAAGGGCAAGTGGTGCCAGCCCAACCTGCCTGCCTGCTTCTGTGGGAGCAATGGACTGGTGTTGAGGGAAGAGCAATGGGGGCAATTTAATCATGACCTTTTGAGGTGTGGGACATGGTCCTCTGTGGTCTCCTCGCTGGAAGAGTGGGGAGATGTGACCAGGAGAAGGGGAGAAAAGCAAGAGCTCACGCTGCAATGTGGAAACCCCTTTTAGGCATGAGGGCAAATATTTCTGCACAGCAGCAATGCTTAAATGCCGGAGCAGAGCACAGAGAGGGAGAATGTACATCCTGGATGGGGTCAGCACCAGAGCTACCTGTTACCACATGGAAGCTGGCATCGCTCTGTCCTGCCCCAGGGATTTGGGTCAATTCTCAGTAGGCTGAGCCCTCCAGCTCCGACCAGAGCCCCAACCCTGAGCTGCACCGCCCCACTGCCATCTCAGGGGACCCTGAGCAGTTTTGGGGCGTGGAAGAGGACAGGATGGTGACGCTGGGGCCAATGGCAGGGCGCAGGTCCTCGTGACTGTCTTTCCTGCTCCCCTCTGCCACACCTCACAGCAAACTTCTGCTTCTGCAGAAACCAGCCACACTTCTCCTTCGGAGCCCCAAGAGACAGGGACACTGCGGTGGAGAAGGAGCCATCAGGGCCATCGGGGCAGCCCAGGACATGGCCCAGAGTGTGGTCTACGCCGACCTGAAGTTTGCCGCGGTCCCCCCGCTCACTGCCCCTGCCTGCCCCACAGCCCCCCATGAGGATGACAGCCCCTACGAGAACGTGCCGCTGGGGTCGGTGCCTGCAGCACCCAGCCCAGGTGAGAGCTTTGCCGTGGCCACTGCTGCAGGGATGCCCTGGCACAGGGTGGGCACCGGGTGGTGGCAGTGGGACCACAGGTGGTGCCCATGGGTGCTCATCTCTTGCAGGGCACTGGCCCCGGCCTAGGCGCATCCCTATGGGACTGCTGGCAGCCAGCCTGCTGCTGCTGCTGGTGGCCACCGTGGCCCTGGGGGCTTGCTGTGAGTCACGGCGAGGGCCGCGGAGTGGGGGGCAGTTGGGGAAGGGGGCACCGGGAATCGGTTTGGGGCTGGGTGAGGGCTGGGCTGCTGGGGGGTTGTCAGGGCTGGGGGGTGCCAGGGGATGGTGGTCCAGGGCTGGTTGCTGCCTCTTGCATGGCCTCCCTGGGCTGGCCTCTGTCTCCTTGCATCACCTTCCCACTGGCTATCACCGCCTTCACTTTGCCTCGCACTGCTTTCACTTTCCTCTCTCTTTGCTCTCCTTCCCCTTGTGTTCATCTTCCCCTCCCCTCACCCTCCCCTTCCCTCCCACCGCCTCCTATTAAACTCCTTTTCCCTTCCCATTGCCTCCTATTGCCTTTCCATCACCTTCCCTTTGCCTTCCCTTTCCTACCCATTGCCTTCCATCGCCTCCCTTTGACATCCTTGGGGCTGCCTTGTCTTCTCCATGACCTGCCCCCCATCCCGAGCAGGGTCAGTCCCATGTCCCCCTGACCAGGCTGCCTGTGCCCCAGCTCACCCACCCTGTCCCCAGACTGGCAGGTCACCCGCAGCCTGCAGGACACCTCCCGTCAGCACGCAGCCGAGCAGGGCCGGCTCTCGCAGGAGGTGAGCGCACAGGAGCAGAGCCTGGAGCAGGCACAGCTGGAGCTGGCGTGGGCCAGAGCAGAGCTGCAGCGAACGTGGAGGGAGGGCAACAGCAGCCAGCTGGAGATGGGGAGCCTGAACGCTGAGCTGAGGAGCCGGGATGCTGAGCTGGGGCATGCCAGGCAGCAGCTGGCTGTGCTGGAGAAGCAGATACAGGAGGTGCGGGGGGAGCTCAGGGCCAGTGAGAGCGCTGTGAGCAGCCTGCGTGCGTGCGTGAACACAGGTAGGGTTGTGGTGGGGTGGTGGGATGGGCAGTGATGCTGCCGGGGAGATGCGGGGGCTGATCGCGGCCAGGCTGGGCCCCCCAAGCATCTGTGAGAAGGCAAGGGCCTGAACTGTGCCCCTGCCCCCAGATTGCTGCCCCTCGGGCTGGGTGCTCTACAGGGGCAAATGCCTCTTCATCTCGGTGTTGAAGAAGACATGGTGGGAAAGCCGTGATGACTGCAGACAGAAATCCGCTCAGCTGCTGGTCCAAGGCAACTGGCCATCCTGGACGCTGACGGTAACAAGA
>NW_009624132.1:4803-8524 GCF_000690535.1 Cariama cristata | reverse complement strand
CCCTTGGGGCCAACAGCAGCAGCACCTGCGGAGGTGCTGGGGTGGTAGCATGAGCCCTGGGTGCCCGTCCCAGCCGACTGTGGGGAGCAGTACGGTGAGCTCTGGGGCTCCCAGGCACCAGGTGGGCGCTGGGCATGGGGCAGGTGGTCAACAGTTTCTCTCCCCTCAGCATTTTATTCAGGAGCATGATGCCACGTACTGGGTTGGAGCACAATTTTCTTTTGATGTGAAGAACACTGTTGTATGGCAGGACAGCAAACAGTTCTTGTAAGTGCAGCAGTCCTTGGCACAAGCACCTGCCCTTTAGCCATACTGGGGGGATGCTGTTTCACCCTTGTGAGACTCCCCCAGCAAAGGGGGTGATGCTGCAACGAGCAGTGCCCAGGGGGAGGGGTCCCTGGGCACAGCCCAGCTGCAGTGTGCCCGGCTGAATCACCAAGTGACAGAGCAGGAGGCCAGGGGAAGGAAAGTGGCCCTTCCTCAGACTGGTCCCAGTGCCAAGCGCCCTGCCTGCCCCAGCGGCGCTGAGACCTGTGGGAAGAAGTGTCCACAGTGAGGATGCTGTCACTGCCCCTCTGAGACATGTCCTCTCTCCTAGGAGCAGCTATCGTGCAGACTGCGGGCTATCAACTAACAGTAAAATAGAGAGTACAAAATGCTGGAAAAAGAACCAGTGGATCTGCGAGCAGCCTCCGAAACTGAGCTGAGGGTGCACCCCAAGACCCTCTCCCCTGGGCACACGTTGCCTCAATTGCATTGCAAAGCGCTGGGAAAGGGTGTCTGTATTTTAAAGCAAGGCTCATGGAAAACAGACCTTATTCCCCACTCTCACACTCATGCATACACTTATACCACCTTGCACCAGCCCTCTGCGTGTCCCTCTGTGCTCCAGCCAGCTCACAGTGACCCGGGACTTCAGTGCGGAGCCCAGCTCCTGCCTGCTGTGCTCCCCCAAGGCTACCGGCCGTGTGCTGATGCAGGATGTGCCATTTGCATCTTTTTGGAGCTGGGGGATGACAGCACCATTGGTCTTCTCATCTTGTCATCCTCGGGGAGTCCTGTGGACTTACTGCCTATCCCTTCCCTTAGCATCAACAGCTCCCATCCTGCCCTTTCTCCTGCCTCCATCACCTGCCGAGGGCTTTGGGCTGGGCTTGACCAGGGAGGGTGCAGGTAGCAGTGCCATCAGCATGAGAAAGTGCTGGGAAATCCTGGGACCTTATGGGAGATGGGGGAGTGCTGGGGAGCTCTGAGACGGTGGGAGGTGAATGAGGGAACCCTGAGACCATGGGGGGAAAAGGGGTGCAATGAAGATCACTGAGATCATGGAAGGCAAATAAGGGAGCCTTGAGGCCATGGGAGGAAATGAGGGTGCAGAGAGGAGTCTTAAGAGAGCAGGAGAGAGGGGTGAGGCTTGGGAACACAGGGGAAAGAGGAGACCCCTACCATCATGGGGGTAAGATCCCTAAGACCATGGTGGGATCTGAGCAGCCAGGGGGGTGATGAGGGAGCCCTGTCCCTGACCCAGCTGCGGTGAGTGGGCGAGTCCAAGGGCAACGCTGACCCTTCCTGAGTCACTCAGTGTTGAGGGGGGGATGAGGTGGGGACCACTTTGCTAAGCTGGGTGTGGGCAGCTCCTGGGAGAGGAGATGTGGAAGGAGGTCGGTGGAGCCAGCCCAAAGCAGGACGAGGCTGGGAGGCTGGGAGAGGATTGCAGGAGGTCCCCTGCAATCTCAGCTATCGTGCAAAACAAGGACTTGCCGTGTCTGTCTTGCCCTGGGAAGCCCAGACGTGGTCTCCCTGGTGCCCGCGGAGGAGCAGACTCGTGCTCCTGGAGCCCTGAGCTCCAGCCACCACTGCCCACAGTGTCACTGGGCCCTGCCACCGTAAGGACACACTGCTGACTCCCACCCAGCCTCTGGTTCATGGGTCCCCTTCAGCAGTCTGCTGAGCTGTTTGGCTGCTCGTTTGCCCAATTTGATGCATGGGGTTTCTCCTTCCTTCCCAGCTGCAGGACTGGACCTTTTCCCCCATCCAACATCAGCAGTCTCCCATCACCCAGTTTCTCCAGGCCCTTCTGAACATCAATCCAGCCCTCCAGTACACATATTACTGCCCTTTGGTATTGTCCCCCAACTGGCTGAGGCCATCCCCATTCCATCATCCAGGGAACTGGTGAAGGCTTCAAGGAGCATCAGCCCCAGGATCGACCCTGTAGGGATGTCACCAGCTGGACGAGGGCATTGCTGACAACCCCCTGCACCCCTCCTGCCATCCAGGGTTCCACCTACCTTCTTCTCCTCTTCTCCTGGCCACATCTCCCACTCTACCAGCGAGGAGTCCATGGGAAACCATGTCCCAGACCTCAACGGTTCATGCAAAATGGCCCCCATTGCTCTCCCCTCATCCACAGCCCAGTGTTCCCACAGAAGGAGGCAGGTTGGACAGGCATCACAAATCACACCCGGCTTTCCCCATCCATCAGCATGTCCTCCCTGGGCATGGACCATCACATGCCCACGAGGACATGCTCCATCTTCTTCCTGGGAGCAAGGCTGTTCTCCAACTGAGAGAACAAAGCTCAGCTCTGGGATGGGCTGTGGCCGAGGACAGGTGATGGAGGGAGGAGAAATGGCAGGACAGGAACAGAGCAGCAGCCAGTGACAGAGGTGAGGGGCAGCCAGTAAAACCAAAGGAGTCCCTGAGGGGGACAGTTTGGGGACACCAATGACACCATCATACCCAGCCTCACAAAGTGCCAGAGACACCTCCCAAACCAGCCTCAGCAGAAGGCAGCAGAGGTGAGCAGGGCTCGATACCAGCATCCCCTCCCCAAGTCAGGGGAACCAGGGCTGGAGGGCAGGGGCTGGGGATGTAAGCATGGGCATGAATGTGGAACACAGAAATACAGTCTCTTTTCCATATGTCTTGTTTTAAAATGCAGACACCTTCTTTCCCAACTTATATCCACAGAGCTTTGCAATGTGGTTGAGGCAACAATGCGCAGGAATGTGGCTGTGCAGGAGAGAACGTGTGTCTTTGCTGTGCAGCCCCAGCTCCTGTCCCTCAGTCCTGTGACAGAAAAGGGGTCTCAGTCTTCACCTCTTGGCCAGGAGAGGAAAGAGGGTCTTGGATGAGCTGCTCAGATTTGGAGGCTTCTTGCAGATCCATGGGAAATCATCAAAGCAGAAGGAGTTGTTTTTCTTCCCATAGGATGTTCTTGCACAGAGGGGGAAACAACTGTTCCTACAAGGGAAGAAGCACACGAGAGATGCCACCACCATGCTCCCAGCCCACTGCCAGCTCCATGGTGCCCCCCAGGCAGCTGCAACCCCAGGTACCCTTAGCCGGGGCAGGAAGGTCAGAGCCCTGCCTATGCCTGAGCATCAGTCCCATGGCTGGGACAGACACCCGAGCAGTGTCCAGAACCTCTACCCATGGCTGGTGAAGGTGGGAGAGGTGCAGGTGGCCAAGATGGAACAAGTTACTCTTTACATAGCTTCTCATACAGCCCCTCAGGTTTATCATGCTGATTTTGATATCTCTCTCCAATCCAGTATATGGCACAAAATGCTACGGGGAGAGAAGCAGTCGACCGCCTGCCCCATGCCCAGCATCCACCTGATGCCCAGGAGCGCCGGGGCCAGCCATGACAGAGGGCAGCCCAGGGAGGCCATGCAAGAGGAAGCAACCCGACCTGGACCACCATCCCCACACAACT
>NW_009624132.1:4168-4664 GCF_000690535.1 Cariama cristata | reverse complement strand
TGCCAGCAGCCCCATCGGGATGCACCAACGCCCTGCAAGAGATGAACACCCATGAGCATCACCCATGGCCCCACTGCCACCACCCAGTGCCCACCCTGTGTAGGGGCATCCCCATGGCAGTGGCTGCTGACAAGCTGTCACCTGGTCTGGGTGCTGCAGGCACCAACCCCAGCGGCACATTCTCGTAGGGGCTGTTGTCCTCATGGGGGGCTGCAGGGCAGGCAGGGGTGGTGAGCAGGGGGGGCCGCAGCAAATTTCAGGTCAGCTTAGACCATGCTCTGGACCATGTAGGCAGTCCCTGGCCCAGGCAGCAGTCCAGGGACTTGGTCCTGTGGTGCTCCTCCCTGGTCAGGTGGTAGGCTGTGGCCAAGACCATGTGGGCTGGAGCCATTCCTTCATGTGTAGAAAAGCAGAAGTAGTTGCTTTACTTGCAAATAATGGTTATATTTCTGAGGCTGCTCTTGCTTCGGGTGGGGGGGGGGGGAACGAGCTTTAT
>NW_009624132.1:0-4077 GCF_000690535.1 Cariama cristata | reverse complement strand
CCCCCTTCCCCCTCCCAGCCCCTGCTCTGGAAATGGGATGCAGCGACTGCAGGGGCTTGGTCTTCCATATGTGCCAGGAGGGACTCCCAGGAGTGTCCAGGCTGGAGCCGCGTGCTGCTGGCACAACCTAGGTGGTCTATATCGAAACCATAACAGCCCCAAGGACCAAACCCCTCCAAGCCAAGCCCCAGCAGGCTTTTTAGGCTCTTGCACATCACCCAGCCTCAAAGCAAAGTGAGAGCATTTGCTGTGATCTCCTCCAGCTGAGTAGGCTCCAGGAGACAAACTGCTGCCCAGTCCAAGCCCTCCATGGTTTCGGGCAGGCAAAGGGTCACCTCTCAGCTTCCTTTCCCAAGAAGCATAAACCCCAGGCAGCCACCACGATCAGAAAGCCCAGAGCTTTGAGAGGACCTGCTCCAGCCTGCGCAGGAACTGGTCCACGATGCCACCAGGCCATGCGGACACTTGGGTCGATGCTGGCTCCCAGCCATTGCCTTCAGTGCCGGGGCAGCTGTGATTTCCCACTGGGCAGCAACGTGACCGAGCCAGTGAGCTGGAGGATGCACCTCCATCCCACCACCCTCATCCCCCAAAGCCAGCCACAGCATCCAAGTGCCAGAGTTTATTGGCAAAGTATAGAGATCCAAGGGGGTAAAGAGGTCTGAGTGAGGAGGCAGCGGTGCCCAGGGATGCCTATGTGCTGGAGTCAGGCAGGGAACAGGGTGGTGGGACAAGCTGGAGGTCCCCACAGTCATCAGAGTCCCACACAGGTGTAGGTGGTGTTTCCCCAGAGGAAGGCGGGGGGTGAGGACTGGAGCCACTGCAGGGTGGCTGCGCTCTGCTCGCAGACCCAGCCGAGGGCTTCCCCACACAATCCGGCTGACAGCCCTGAGCCTGACACTCTGCCGCAGGCTAGGAAGGAGCTGGTGGAGCGCTGAATTGGGAAAAGCCTGCAGGAGGAGAGCGAGATGAGATGGGATGGACAGGAAGGGCTGGGATCATCCCATCAGCAGCTCCTCCAGCCAGGGACCAGAGGCTGCACAGAGATGCTGTGGGGGCCAAGGTTGCCCTACCCATGGAGCACTGTCCCCTGCTAGCCTCCTCCCAATTAGCACACGCACTCTGATCCCCCACCACCCTACCCCTACCTGTTTGACATGCAGTCCCCATCATGCATGCAGCACCCCCAGGTCCCTCCAGGCAGGGCTCAGCACCAGCTGCTCCAAGCAAAGCCTGGGAACATGCTTTTGGGGAACACCCCCAGCCCCTCACACAGGCAGGGTGTGGGCACCAGGGTCCGACCCCTGCAATCTTCCCTTCCCTAAAACACCCCAGAGCAGCCCTGGGAAGACAAGAGTTGCCCAAAATGTGGAGCACATCCCTGCATGCCAGTGAGCTGCCCCATCACCTCCCCAAGCCCTGATGCTGGACCCTCAGCAGCCCTGCCTGGCTGAGGAGAAGCTGGCAGACTCACCCCTTCAGTGCGGTGCCATCCAGCCATTTCCAGTCAGACCTGGAGCCATCCCGCTTCAGCCCCACGTGGAAGACCTCCATGCTGGCTGTGCGCACCAGGAAAGCCTAGGGCAGGAGAGGACCCGCGTGAGATCCCTGGGAGGACACCCAGCCCCAGGCGTGTGATTAGTGATGGGGGCTGCACAGTACAGGCACAGCATCGCCAGCTCCCTGCCTGGAGGCTTGGCTAGGATTTGGGGACATGGGCGAGAGGGAATTGGACAGGACAGGCTGGGTGCACTCACCAGGGTGGTGTTGGCTCTGACAGTGACCAGCTGTGCCCCTCTGGAGCAGCAGTGCTCTCTGCTCTGTTCCCAGCTCTTTTTGGCAGAGGAAAAGTAGTAGCACTGCCCTGCATACCAGAGCCATCCAGCCGGGCAGAACTGGCATCGCCCTGCACAGCAGAAACACAGCCTGCAGGAGCAGCTGGGATGGGGCAGGGCAGGGGCTGCCACCAGCTCCCAGCCCAAGGGACCGGAGGGTGACAAGGAGCAGCCAGGGTACCAACCAACGTATGGCTGCCCCTTGGAGATGATCCCTCTGGCTTGCCCCTACTCTAGAACCCAGCTCCCACATCCCAGCCTCAGATCCCCAGCAGGAGCCACATGAAGGTGCTGGCATCAGGCAGGTGGGTCAGGGAGGGGAGCTCCAGATTTGGGGCTGTGATACAAACATCATTTGCAAAGCGCTAGGAACACAGTCGAGATTTCAGCTTCACTAAAGACTGGTTGAAAGAGAGCGCCTGATGCTGTCCAGCACACGGATGCTCATGGCAGCTGTGAGCCTGGTGCCGGTGGCGTGCCCAGGAGATGCTGAGCGCTCCTGGGATTATCTCTTCCAACAGGGCCCCAGCAGTGCAGCCTGTTCAGCAGCGCTGGGGCAGCTTTCCATGCCATGAGCCAGGGGACAGGCAGCAAGGGTGAAGGAAGATTGGGGAGGTGAGTTCGGCAATAGGGATAGATCCTGCTTCTTGAAAGGAGCAATCAGGCCCTTTCCAAACCTCACCCAGGAGCCCACTGGGCTCTCCTACCTCGCAGTGTCTGTTGTCCGTAGCTCGGGATCTCCTCCATGCTCCAGGGACCGTGGGTGCAGCTCGCCTGTTGTCCTAAATCTACAGAAGAAGAGCACAGGAGTGTCCCTGCTAACCTTGTGTGCTTCTGGGAGCAACAAACAGTGTCCTCTCCCACAGGACAGCCCCATGACTGTGGCTGAGGGTATCCCCCGTTTAGGTGACCTGCCAGCCAAGCCCGCCAAAGTCCTTGTAGCTTTTGCTGTGCTTGGGAGCCCACCACATAACAGGCTTTCAGGGAAAGTGCTTCTGCCTTTCAGTTTCTGTGTCACTGCTCTCCCTCTTGTCTTCAATTCATCGTCATTTGATGGAGCGGGATGCCCCGGCACCGTCCCCGAGCCCACGCTGTCCCCCAGCCTTCCTCTCTCAGCCAGGCAGGTGAGGTCTTGCCTCATCAATTTTCCTGCTTGTCCCAGAACCTGCAATGCCCTCAACCCCAAGCAGGAGAGCCCAGCTCCGTGGGCAAGCTGCAGCTCTGTCTGTGGGTACACAGGCCCCGTGGTGCCAACCCCAACCCCAAGACCCCTGCCGGAGAGGTCCAGGCGCAAGCAGGTACTCACAGTGGAAGCTCAAGCCGGTGAGGATGATTTGTGCCAGCAGGAGCAGCAGGGAGAGGAGGGCCAGGCTGAGGGCTGCCCAGCACCAGGGCAGACGCACCGGCTGCTGAGGAGCTGAGAAAGGGAGTTAACCTGGGCCCTGAGAGCTCGGTGGGAGCAGTGGGGACCCCCCAGCCAGGAAAGGCCTGTGAACCCCGGACAGAGTCACAGGAGCCAGTGGAGGAGCCCAGGAAAACTGAGGGAGAGCTTATTTGCAGTACCTTGACCCTCCTAGAAGCTGACTCCCTGCAGGCAGCACTTGGCACAGAGTGGGGAAAGCAGAGTGGGGGGTACCTGTGCATGCTGTGGCACTGGGGTGCAGTGGGCATCCCCTGCTTTTGAGCCCCTCCTGCCCCCCACCCCAAGAGCAGGCTGTCTGCAGTGAGGCTGGAGAGGAGCTGTTTGGCAGAGGATACCCGAAAGGAGGGAGCCGGGGGAGCAGGGCTGGGGGAACACCCCTGGAGAGGTGAAGGGGCTGCGGGAGGGCAGGGGACCTGCCGGGAGGGCTGGGGTGCCAGGGGCAGGGAGCAGCGTGCCATTACCTGGTGGGGGGGGCAAGCGCAGATCGGCGTATGTGACCCCCTCTTCCATCCCTCCCTCGGTCTCTCACTCTGCACCCCACAGGGGAAGTGGTAACCCCCTCCCAGCCCCCTTTGGCAGCTGGGTGTGATGCAAAATGGAAAGTGCTGCTTCCTGGCGGGGTCCCCTGAGGCACCACCTGGGCCACAGCCCTGGGGGGTCACCACGCTGCCAGCAATCGGGGCGAGGGGGAGCCCCAGTGAAGCTGGCACCCAGGCATTCCCGGCACAAGGGAACCCCACATCCCTGGCTTCAGGGCAGTGAGTGGTGAGGATGGCTGCTAGCTCAGACATGGGGCCAGGGCTGGGCTGGTCAGCTGTT
>NW_009624131.1:0-502 GCF_000690535.1 Cariama cristata | reverse complement strand
AGCCCTGAGCAGCCCTCTCCAGCCGCCTGGAAATAAGGAGTTATAGATGGAAATAGGGAATAATAGATGGAAATAGGGAATAATAAATGGAACTAGGGCATAGTAAATGAAAATAGGGAATAATAGATGGAAATTCGGAATAATAAATGGAAATTCGGAATAATAAATGGAAATAAGGAATAATAAATGGAAACAGGGCATGGTAGATGAAAATAGGGAATAATAGATGGAAATTTGGAATAATAAATGGAAATAAGGAATAATAAATGGAAATAGGGCATAGTAGATTAAAATAAGGAATAATAGATGGAAATTCGGAATAATAAATGGAAATAAGGAATAATAAATGGAAATAGGGCATAATAGATGGAAATAGGGAATAACAAATGGAAATTTGGAATAATTAATGGAAATAGGGAATAATTAATGGAAGTAAGGGATAATAAATGGAAATGAAGCATAATAAATGGAAATAAGGAATAATAAATGAAAATGAGGAATA
>NW_009624130.1:4431-10591 GCF_000690535.1 Cariama cristata | reverse complement strand
CCAAACCATTCTGTGATTCTATGATTATGATTCTATGGTTACAGCAGTATTTTAGTCAGTGGTGGGTGACACAATGGGTTTGAGGGAATAGTAAGCAGCAAGTTGTGGGCAAGAGGGACAATGCTGGCAGGCTAGCTGTGGTCCATGTGCCAATGTGCAAGCAACCCTGGTTTAGTGAGGTGATCAAGATGAGCATGCAGGTACGGATTAAAGGTTTCAAAGAGTGGAGGTGGTGGTGACATTTTTTTTTCTAAACTGCTTCAAAACGTAGATCTTTTTTTTTTTTTTTTCCCTAAGCAAAATGCAAGCTGAGGTGTCAGCCGAGTCGGTAACCATTTCTGTAAATACTTGCCTGTGCAAAATACTTAATACCTCTGTCAGCCCACCTTATTTTGGGAGGAAGACAGACAAAACAACTAGTGTTCAAAAGATTAGTGGCAACCACTAATTCCTGAGAGGCTTCCTCTCAGGTTTGTTCACTGACGTTCTTTGCTCAATCTAAATTATAACAATTTCTGTTCTTAATACAAAGACATTTTAAAATTAATCTGCTTTAGAGAAAGGGTATCATCTGTCCGTTACAATTAATTCTCTCCAAAATTGGCACACGGTAACGTATTTCTTCCCTCCAGCAGAACATCAGTAAGAGGAGTCGGGAAGCTGACTCCGCAATGATTTGTTCCGTTTCACTGGCTTGCTTTATTGTTGGGCAAGTTACCGTGGGTAAACCTTTACGGAGTGGCGAAGTTCAACTGAAGGGCAATAAGGCGTAGGTTTCCAGCTCCTTTAGGTGACTGAAAGTGTTTCCCTCTTGCTGCTCTGATTCATTTCTCCATTAATAAAGGAAATAAAAATATGGTCCTTACTGGACTGAGGCTCTCGTTTAAAAAAAAAAGCTCTGCATAAAGCTCCTGAACTTCTTTGAATGAAAAAAATCAAATGCAATTGTTCTTGACTTTGTTAATTTTAGAGGGGGTTTATATTAAAAATGCTGTGAATGTGTTTCATGCTGTTAGTACGAAGAATCTCTTGTCTTTTGGTATTTATTATTTGCCTTTTTCTCCTCTTGCCGCCTTTGCAGGCCCTCAGTTTTCAGATGACCCCTCCCAGTTGCAGCCCTCTCCGTTTGGCGACTACAGACAATACCAGTGATGATCCTCATTCTCCTCGTTCACGTCGTACCTGAGCTGTAATTTAAAATGCTGGAGGACCAAGGTGCGGTATGTCTTTACACCAGTGGTAGTCTCTTACACAAACCATGCCAAGAGGACCTTCAGCACTTTTCAGTGTAAAGCTGCACAGGAGAACTTTTAGAAGATGACAAATCTATTTATTCATGATAGATTCCATTGCTGTAATGTTAATACGTGTCTGGTAGAATACATGGAGATCTAAGACAAGGACCACCTGGAGTCTTGTCATCCTTTGGACATGGACTGAAGTGAAAGTCTCGGGAGTCTTCTCTGGGATGTGGCATTGACCACCCGCAGTGAACGCAGCTGGAATTTAGCCTCTTCCCCATCGGATTTAGGTTGCCACACGTATTTCAGCTTAAGGAAAATAAATCATCTACGTGCAGTTTTACATTCCTAAAGTGAATATTATCGGGAGAATGTGCACGCCAGTGAAAATTACTTCCAGCAATGTGTATTTCACTGCTGTTCTTTGTTTTCTGCACTACCGCCATGCAGCCTAGGTTCTTTGGTTAAAGCAGGATCTTGCCTTTGGTGGATCCGCAGGCTGCAGCGTACCTCCGCCTTCCCCTAAACCCGCAAGGCTTTCAGCCCCTTTTAGCAAGAGGTGGCAGCAAATGAATTCTTCACCTCCGCTGCTGCTTGCTGTGGCTTTCGCAGCAGGCTGGAGAGAGAACACCACAGACAGCTTCCCCTCCTAGAACTGCAGCCAGGCGTGTGTAGGAGCCCCGAACAGAAAACACGTAGGCCTGTGGGGCTGGAGGGTGAAGCACGTTGCACCTCCATCCCTGCTGCCAGTGCAGCCTCTTGCCTTTTCAGATCCAGTCCTAAGCACAATTAAAAAAACATCTGCTCCATGGTTTTGTTCTTAAACTCCAGTTGTGGAGGCATGTTCCCTCTTGCCAGCAGTCAAAAAATCATATCCAGTGAGGTTTTCTGTTGTTAATACCATTGCTTGCTGGCTGTTCCTGATAGAGTATCCATAGTCAAAAAGACTTGAGTGATATTATTTGAGCCACTTCATGGCTTTTCCTCTGCCCGGGAAGGAGCTCGATCTCTGCACTGTGGGGAAACTAAGTCAGACCCCACGAAGTAGGAGGAGAGGCTGAAAATAGCACAGAAGCGGTCACAGTAATGGGTGAATTAGGGTTGTACCAAGTGTGCGTGCAAGATCCTGACCATCTCCTATGTCCTGTCATCCTGTAAAAGTGACGTTTTCCTGTTTCTAACCCCCTGCCTGTCCCAGAACGGCCCCAGAACTGCCGGGGCTTGTGTGTCTGGTACCTTACTGTTTCATAGAGTTGCTGCTGGTGTGTAATTTTCAAAAACCTTATGCACAAAAGCACTCTGTGTGTGTGTGAAGGCTCATCTTGCTTTGCTGCTTACCTGGTTCCTCTGGCAAATTTTAAAGACAATTTTCTTGATTTCTGTCACTCAGCCAGTGCTCTCTTCTGTTCTCGGTTGAGACCCCAGCCGCAGCGTGGGTGAGTCCCTGGTCTTTGAGCAAGAACCACACTCGGCTCTCACCAGCTCTGGAGCCTCCCGTGTAGCCAAATCTGCATCTTAATCGCCAGATGTTTTCCCGTACTGTTTATGTAGGATGAGAGCACTCGGGCATTGTTCAAATCTGCGTGCAGCTCGAGGGGCTCGTTCTCCATCCTGGCTCTTGCACCACCGACCTGTCCTGAGGGGTTTGCTGGGAGGGGAGACGACTCGGCCGAGTCACCTCCTGACCTGTACTCAAGCAGCAGCCTGGAGCAGTTGGGTGACATCTCCCACCAGCTGCGTTGTCTGGGAGCTGGCTCCGGCCAGGGTGGGATGCAGGGATGCGCAAGGTTGAGCTGCAGCAGGGGCACCTGCTGCTCCCCACCGTGGGGGGCTCCATCCTGGTCCTGCCTTCGCAGTCCCTGGAGCCGGGCCATGTCCAAACAGCTCGGAAAAAAAAGGGGTCAGCGCACAACCCTTCCCCACAGCCATTCCCCACCTGTGGGGGGACAGCAGGGACACGTGTCACTGGTGACTGGTGATGGCCCAGGGGCTGCGGTGGCCCTGCCAGGCGCTTCTCCCTCACCCCCCCGGTAAGGTAACGGGCTTTGGCTGCCCAAGATGAGTTTTAACTCAGCTCAGCTCTTCCCCTCTCATCCCCCTCGCCTGTCTGCGCTGCGTGGTCACTGTCACACACTTCTACATGAGGAGAAGCCTCTGCTCTACAGTTTGGCCTTAGATCCTCACACCACGCCTGGGCTGCAGCATCTTTTCCACCCGGCTGAGAGCCCTTTCCCGTGCCGATCCCGGGAGGGAAGTCAGCCGGTCCTGCTGCCCAGTGGAGCATCGCCCAGCCGGGGAAGAGTTTCCCAGCCTCTCATTGCCACAACACCCAAGAGTTCCCTGTGGTTTATTGCGGCCCTTAGGGCCGTCCGGCCTCGCTGCCACAGCAGGAGGGATCCCACTGCCACTCAGCGCTGGCAGCCTTTGAGGGGACACCCTGCTGGGGGGTGCTCAGAGCCCTCTCCCCCAAAGAAGTCCACACCCCGAGTTGCTTCTTCTCTACGCTCACCCCTAGAAATAAAAAAATGAGACGGACACCACCGGCACGACACTGAACTATTGACCTTTTTAATTTCAATCAGCTACAGCAGCTCTACATTCCCCTAAAACACTGTCCTTCCTTTACTACCACAGACAGCGAGGGAGCCGAGTACACTGCGGTGGCAGCAAGTCTTTTTAAAGCTTAGTATTAAATATTAAATATTCTCTCATTTATGTTTACATTACTTTGTCAAGGAAAACAAACAAACAAACAAAAGACAATTAAAACTTAAGTTATATGAATCTGTGCCCTGGGCAGCAGCACTTGGGGGGGCCGCAGAGCCACCCCCAGCAAGGCGGCTCTGCTGCGAGGGGTACGCAGAAATCTCCGGCCCTGGGCCTGGTAGTGCGTGACTCTGCTCGCTCCGGCGGTGAGCGCGGGAAGGGGATGTGCTCGGCTGTGCCGGGAGCGGGGTACCCGCACCCTTCGCGTTCAGAAATCGGCATGCCTGGGAAGGTCGGAGGACCCCCGGTGCAGCTAAAAACACTGTCTGGGGGAGGCGAGGCCGTGGGAGCGCGGCAGGGGGGGCCGGCGGGGGCCCCCCCGGCCACCCCAAGTGCGTGGGGAAGGGGGTGAGGATTTGGTCGACAACTTTGCTAAAGAATTTTTCTGATTCTTTTTTTTTTTTTCCTTAAAAAAAAAAAAACCAACCAACCAACCAACAACCCCAAACAGTTTAGAGTCTTCCTTTGATTTTAGCAAAGACAGAGTTTAAAAAGCACTTAGGAAGCTTGTACTAAAATCAGGCGCTCTCAGAGGAGAGAGTCGTCTGTGCACCCCCCTTCGAGTCCGTAGCGAAACTCCTGCAGGTTCGACACCCCGTAGAAGTGGACGAAGGCCGCAGCCACCACGAGCACGTGGAAGATCTGATGCGACTGAAACTGCGGGGAAGCGAAAAAGCCCTTTAGACCAGACCAAAGGGGACAAAGCAACACTGGGAACACCTCCTCCTCCTCGCTGCTTCTGATCTGCCCCAGGACCGTCCTCTGAGCTCCGTTTTTAACCCCCTCGTTGCTCCCAGGCGTTTTTCACCCTGTACTTTAGCCTGCCCTGCCTGCTCGCCGCAGCCGGTCAAGGTCTGGCTGCCAGCACATGCTCTGGGGTGCACCAGGACACCCCCAGCCACCTCCTCCTCCTCACCTCAGAGCTCACCACCCTCCCCAACCACCGCAGTTCCCCCGCTCCTCCAAAGC
This sequence comes from Cariama cristata, assembly GCF_000690535.1. NCBI lineage: Eukaryota > Metazoa > Chordata > Aves > Cariamiformes > Cariamidae > Cariama > Cariama cristata. Next base: position 5,615 of record NW_009624130.1, on the reverse strand, counting down.
ATTCACTGCCTCGTCCCCACACTCACCCAAATGTCGAACTTGCCCGGGAAGAAGCGCTCGGGTATGCGGGCAGCGTACAGCCCCGCGCCCGTGATGTACATCACGGCCATGAGGAAGAACCAGCCCATCTGGCCGACGGTGGTGGCTTTCACGAACCCTTCGGCGATGGTGAAGTGCATGGTGGGCACCACGCCGCTCAGCCCCAGCCCCAGAAAGACGCCTGCGGCGAAGAGGAGAGATCAGCAAACAGGAGCGCAGCGTGGACGGGGCCCTGCTCCTCCCCGCCAGCTCCCCTCGTCCTGCACAAAGGGAAGCTCCTGGAGGCACCGCCAGCTTTTCCTCACTCAGTCCTGGATTATCCAACCCCCACAGCATTTATCCTTCACAAAATGAGGAATCTACAGCTCTACGTCCCAGTCAAAACCAGTGCTCACTGGGCAGAGCTCACCCAGCGTTCTCTGTACAACCTCAGGGCTGCGGCAGCTCCCGCTCCTGGCTACAGGAACGGCCCTTTCGGAAGGTGCCAGCCCTTGGTATCGCACCGAAGCCTCACGAGCACGAGGAACGCCGTCGCCCCAGCCGTCCTTTTGAGGAGAGGCTTTGCCAGAGTCATTTGTTCGGTGAAGCTGCTTGAAGCTCAAGAGGAAGATGCTAATTAGCGGTGCTGAAATTTTCAGCTCTGGCATCTAATTAGTTTGGCAGAGAGCAAACGGCACCACAGCGAGACACCAGCCCAGAGAGGCTGCGGTTTGTACTCGCAGCAGGATCTCACTTCACACCGGGGGAGGACAGCAGCCCTCTCCAGGAGCCGGCAAGCTGGGATCTCCGCCAGCGTGCCAACGCCAGCGCTACCACAGGGGAGCAGTGGGGCTGGCAGTCCCACCCTGTCCCCTGCCCCACTCTGAGGGGGGTCTCACAGGTCTGTGGTGCTGCCCAGCCTCCAGCTGAGCATCGTCTCTCGTCACAAAGCGAGGATGCTGCTACGAGAGACATTTTGCTGCAGGAGCCTGCCCTGGGAGGTGAGGGCGGGCAGAGGCGTTTTTCCACACTCACTGGTGCTCAGTGAGGCTGATTTAATCCGCAGAGGCTGCAGCGGGGGCAAGGCAGGGTGCGTGCGTGGAGCAGGCTGGAGGAAGCCTCACCCTGCAGCCTCCAGGCAGGCAGGGGCGCGCCAGCGCGTCCCC